>NC_069503.1:987151643-987451643 GCF_027579735.1 Bombina bombina
CGATAATAAATCTTTCTGGAAACAGATTTACGAGCCTGCAATATAGTATTAATCACTGAGTCGGAGAAACCTCTATGACTAAGCACTAAGCGTTCAATTTCCATACCTTCAAATTTAATGATTTGAGATCCTGATGGAAAAACGGACCTTGAGATAGAAGGTCTGGCCTTAATGGAAGTGGCCAAGGTTGGCAACTGGACATCCGAACAAGATCTGCATACCAAAACCTGTGAGGCCATGCTGGAGCCACCAGCAGCACAAACGATTGCTCCATGATGATTTTGGAGATCACTCTTGGAAGAAGAACTAGAGGCGGGAAAATATAAGCATGTTGATAACACCAAGGAAGTGTCAATGCATCCACTGCTTCCGTCTGAGGATCCCTGGACAGGTACCTCGGAAGTTTTTTGTTTAGATGAGATGCCATCAGATCTATTTCTGGAAGCCCCCACATCTGAACAATTTGAGAAAAAACATCTGGGTGGAGAGACCATTCTCCCGGATGTAAAGTCTGACGACTGAGGTAATCCGCTTCCCAATTGTCTATACCTGGGATATGAACCGCAGAAATTAGACAGGAGCTGGATTCCGCCCAAACAAGTATCCCAGATACTTCTTTCATAGCTTGAGGACTATGAGTCCCACCCTGATGATTGGCATATGCCACAGTTGTGATATTGTCTGTCTGAAAACAAATGAACGGTTCTGTCTTCAGCATAGGCCAAAACTGAAGAGCCCTGAGAATCGCACAGAGTTCTAACATATTGATTGGTAATCTCGCCTCTTGAGATTTTCAAACCCCTTGTGCTGTCAGAGATCCCCAAACAGCTCCCCAACCTGAAAGACTTGCATCTGTCGGGATCACAGTCCAGGTTGGACGAACGAAAGAGGCCCCTAAAATTATACGATGGTGATCTAACCACCAAGTCAGAGAAAGTCGAACATTGGGATTTAAGGATATTAAATTGTGATATCCTTGTATAATCCCTGCACCACTGGTTCAGCATACAAAGCTGGAGAGGTCTCATAGAAAACGAGCAAAGGGGATCGCGTCCGATGCTGCAGTCATGAGACCTAAAACTTCCATGCACATAGCTACTGAAGGGAATGACTGAGACTGAAGGTTGCGTCTCTTGTCTGTTAGAGACAACGTCATGAACACTGAATCTATCTGGAAACCTAAAAAGGTTACCTTTGTCTGAGGAATCAAAGAACTTTTTGGTAAATTGATCCTCCAACCATGTCTTCGAAGAAACGACACTAGTTGATTTGTGTGAGATTCTGCAGAACGTAAAGACTGAGCGAGTACCAAGATATTGTCCAAATAAGGAAATACCGCAATACCCCGCTCTCTGATTACAGAGAGTAGGGCACCTAGAACCTTTGAAAACATTCTTGGAGCCGTCACTAGGCCAAAAGGAAGAGCAACAAATTGGTAATGCTTGTCTAGAGAAGAGAATCTCAGGAACTGATAGTGATCTGGATGAATCGGAATATGAAGATATGCATCCTGTAAGTCTATTGTGGACATAATGCCCTTGCTGAACAAAAGGCAGAATAGTCCTTATAGTCACTATTTTGAAAGTTGGTACTCTTACATATCGATTCACTCTAAATACAATGATTTTGGACCGAATGGATCCAAACATCTTTGAAAAATTTTAATCTGCCCCCTACCAGCTGAGCTGGAATGAGGGCCGCACCTTCATGCGGACTTGGGGGCTGGTTTTGATCTCTTAAATGGCTTGGATTTATTCCAATTTGAAGAAGGCTTCCAATTGGAAGCAGATTCCTTGGGGAAAGATAAGGTTTCAGTTCCTTATTTTGTAGAAAGGAACGAAAACGGTTAGAAGCTTTAGATTTACCCTTAGGTCTTTTATCCTGAGGCAAAAAACTCCCTTCCCACCAGTGACAGTTGAAATTATTGAATCCAACTGAGAACCAAATAATTTATTACCTTGGAAAGAAAGAGATAGCAATCTGGACTTAGAAGTCATATCAGCATTCCAAGATTTGAACCACAAAGCTCTTCTAGCTAAAATAGCTAAAGACATAGATTTAACATCAATTTTGAGAATATCAAAAATGGCATCACAAATGAAATTATTTGCATGTTGAATCAACAATGCTAGACAAATCATGATCCGATACTTGTTGCGCTAAAGTTTCCAACCAAAAAGTTGAAGCAGCTGCAACATCAGCCAAATAAATTGCAGGCCTAAGAAGATGACCTGAATATAAATAAGCTTTCCTTCGATAAGATTCAAGATTCCTATCTAAAGGATATTTAAAAGAAGTACTATCTTCCGTAGGAATAGTAGTACGTTTAGCAAGAGTAGAGATAGCCCCATCAACTTTGGGGATCTTTTCCCAAAACTCCAATGTAACTGCTGGCAAAGGATACAAATTTTTAAACCTTGAAGAAGGAATAAAAGAAGTACCAGGCCTATTTCATTCCTTAGAAATCATATCAGAAATAGCATCAGGAACTGGAAAAACCTGTGGAATAACCACAGGAGGTTTATAAACAGAATTTAGACGTTTACTAGTTTTAATATCAAGAGGACTAGTTTCCTCCATATCTAATGTAATCAACACTTCTTTTAACAAAGAACGAATATACTCCATTTTAAATAAATAAGAGGATTTGTCAGTGTCAATATCTGAGACCGGATCTTCTGAATCAGATAGATCCTCATCAGAGAAGGATAATTCAGTATGTTGCTGGTTATTTGAAATTTCAGCAACCTTATGAGAAGTTTAAAAAGACCTTTTACGTTTATTAGAAGGCAGAATGGCAGACAAAGCCTTCTGAATAGAATCAGAAATAAATTCTTTTAAATTTACAGGTATATCTTGTGCATTAGATGTTGAGGGAACAGCAACAGGTAATGAACTACTACTGATGGATACATTCTCTGCATATACAGTAATTTCTGAGACAGGATCAGATTGAGACATCTTGCAAATGTAAGAGGAAAAAAACTACATATAAAGCAAAATTATCAATTTCCTTATATGGCAGTTTCAAGAATGGGAAAAAATGCAAACAGCATAGTCCTCTGACATAGAAAAAAGGCAGGAGGCAAAAAAGAATGGGGTCTTAAATAATGTAAATATATGGCGCCAATTATGATACACAACAAACAGAAAAATATTTTTTTGGCGCCAAAAACATCTGGAAACGACACACTCGCGTCATCGATGACGCAACCTTGTGAAAGGACACGGCGTCAACTAAGACGGCGGAAATGACGAATTTGCGTCAACGAATGTAACTTTGCGCCAAAAATCTTGCGCCAAGAATGACGCAATAAACTTTAGCATTTTGCACCCTCGCGAGCCTAATTCTGCCCGCGAATTTGTAAATGACAGTCAATTGAAAAAAACACTATACCCCAGGTAAATTTTCCTAAAAAAAAAAATGCATTTCCCAAATATGAAACTGACAGTCTGCAAAAGGTAATATACTGAAACCTGAATCATGGCAAATATAAGTACAATACATATATTTAGAACTTTATATAAATACATAAAGTGCCAAACCATAGCTGAGAGTGTCTTAAGTAATAAAAAACATACTTACCAGAAGACACCCATCCACATGTAGCAGATAGCCAAACCAGTACTGAAACAGTTATCAGTAGAGGTAATGGAATATGAGAGTATATCGTCGATCTGAAAAGGGAGGTAGGAGATGAATCTCTACGACCGATAACAGAGAAGCTATGAAATAGATCCCCGTGAGGAAAACCATTGCATTCAATAGGCGATACCCCCTTCACATCCCTCTGACATTCACTGTACTCTGAGTGGAAACAGGCTTCAAAATGCTGAGAAGTGAATATCAACGTAGAAATCTTAGCACAAACTTACTTCACCACCTCCATAGGAGGCAAAGTTTGTAAAACTGAATTGTGGGTGTGGTGAGGGGTGTATTTTATAGGCATTTTGAGGTTTGGGAAACTTTGCCCCTCCTGGTAGGATTGTATATCCCATACGTCACTAACTCATGGACTCTTGCCAATTACATGAAAGAAATGATAATGCCATTTTCGGGTAAAAATTTTCTGCGACCACAATTTCGGTGCATCCTTACTTAAAACAATATTAAAATATCAATATACTGTATTATTCTTTATTTAGCTCTGTGTAACAGAATCAGATTTAACAGGGTTTTTTTGCCAATTATCCAAATAAAGTATAGTCCTAGAAAACTATTATTATATGCAAAACAGTAAGTCAAGACATGACCTCAAACAGTAGCTCTAGGCTAGCATCAAATTTGAAATATGCTACACAATAATTTTACAGAAAAGAACAGGCAAAAAAAACGAAAAACTAGACAAAAAACATAATTTATGCTTACCTGATAAATTTATTTCTCTTGTGGTGTATCCAGTCCACGGATCATCCATTATTTGTGGGATATTCTCCTTCCCAACAGGAAGCTGCAAGAGGATCACCTACAGCAGAGCTGTCTATATAGCTCCTCCCCTAACTGCCACCTCCAGTCATTCGACCGAAGACGAGCAAGAGAAAGGAGAAACTATAGGGTGCAGTGGTGACTGTAGTTTAAAATAAAATATACCTGCCTTAAAATGACAGGGCGGGCCGTGGACTGGATACACCACAAGAGAAATAAATTTATCAGGTAACCATAAATTATGTTTTCTCTTGTAAGATGTATCCAGTCCACGGATCATCCATTACTTGTGGGATACCAATACCAAAGCTAAATTACACGGATGAAGGGAGGGACAAGGCAGGTACCACTGCCTGTAAAACCTTTCTCCCAAAAATAGCCTCCGAAGAAGAAAAAGTATCAAATTTATAGAACTTTGAAAAAGTATGAAGCGAAGATCAAGTCGCCGCCTTGCAAATCTGTTCAACAGAAGCCTCATTTTTAAAAGCCCATATGGAAGCCACAGCTCTAGTAGAATGAGCTGTAATCCTTTCAGGAGGCTGCTGGCCAGCAGTCTCATAAGCTAAGCGTATTATACTTCTTAGCCAAAGCGAAAGAGAAGTTGCCAAAGTCTTTTGGCCTTTCCTCTGTCCAGAGTAGACAACAAACAATGCAGATGTTTGACGAAAATCTTTAGTAGCTTGTAAATAATACTTTAAAGCACAAACCACGTCAAGATTGTGTAATAGACGTTCCTTCTTTGAAGAAGGATTAGGACACAATGACGGAACAACAATCTCCTGATTGATATTCTTATTAGATACCACCTTAGGTAAAAACCCAGGTTTGGTACGCAAAACTACCTTATCTGCATGAAAGATCAGATAAGGGGAATCACATTGTAAGGCAGATAACTCGGAAACTCTACGAGCCGAGGAAATAGCTACCAAAAACAGAACTTTCCAAGATAAAAGCTTGATATCTATGGAATGAAGAGGTTCAAACGGAACCCCTTGGAGAACTTTAAGAACCAAATTTAAACTCCATGGCGGAGCAACTGGTTTAAACACAGGCTTGATTCTAACTAAAGCCTGACAAAACGCCTGAACGTCTGGAACATCCGCCAGACGCTTGTGCAAAAGAATAGACAGAGCAGAAATCTGTCCCTTTAAGGAACTAGCTGACAATCCTTTTTCCAATCCTTCTTGGAGAAAAGATAATATCCTGGGAATCCTGACTTTACTCCATGAGTAACCCTTGGATTCGCACCAATAAAGATATTTACGCCATATCTTATGATAGATTTTCCTGGTGACAGGCTTTCGTGCCTGAATTAAGGTATCAATGACTGACTCGGAGAAGGCACGCTTTGATAAAATCAAGCGTTCAATCTCCAGGCAGTCAGTCTCAGAGAAATTAGATTTGGATGGTTGAAAGGACCCTGAAGTAGAAGGTCCTGTCTCAGAGGCAGAGTCCATGGTGGAAAGGATGACATGTCCACCAGATCTGCATACCAAGTCCTGCGTGGCCATGCAGGTGCTATCAAAATCACCGATGCTCTCTCCTGCTTGATTTTGGCAATCAGACGAGGGAGCAGAGGAAATGGTGGAAACACATAAGCCAGGTTGAAGGACCAAGGCGCTGCTAGAGCATCTATCAGTGTTGCCTTGGGATCCCTGGACCTGGATCCGTAACAAGGAAGTTTGGCGTTCTGGCGAGATGCCATGAGATCCAGTTCTGGTTTGCCCCAACGTTGAAACAATTGTGCAAACACCTCCGGATGGAGTTCCCACTCCCCCGGATGAAAAGTCTGTCGACTTAGAAAATCCGCCTCCCAGTTCTCTACACCTGGGATATGGATAGCTGATAGGTGGCAAGAGTGAATCTCTGCCCAACGAATTATCTTTGAAACTTCCAACATCGCTAGGGAACTCCTTGTTCCCCCCTGATGGTTGATGTAAGCCACAGTCGTGATGTTGTCCGACTGAAATCTGATGAACCTCATTGTCGCTAGCTGAGGCCAAGCCTGAAGAGCATTGAATATCGCTCTTAGTTCCAGAATGTTTATTGGAAGGAGTGTCTCCTCCTGAGTCCACGATCCCTGAGTCTTCAGGGAGTTCCAGACTGCCCCCCAGCCTAGAAGGCTGGCATCTGTCGTTACTATTGTCCAATCTGGCCTGCGAAAGGTCATACCCTTGGACAGATGGACACGAGATAGCCACCAGAGAAGAGAATCCCTGGTCTCTTGATCCAGATTTAGTAGAGGGGACAAATCTGTGTAATCCCCATTCCACTGACTGAGCATGCAGAGTTGCAGCGGTCTGAGATGTAGGCGGGCAAACGGCACTATGTCCATTGCCGCTACCATTAAGCCAATTACTTCCATACACTGAGCCACAGAAGGGCGAGAAGTAGAATAAAGAACACGGCAAGAATTTAGAAGTTTTGATAACTTGGTCTCTGTCAGGTAAATTCTAATTTCTACAGAATCTATCAGAGTTCCCAGAAAGGAAACTCTTGTGAGAGGGGATAGAGAACTCTTTTCTTCGTTCACTTTCCACCCATGCGACCTCAGAAATGCCAGAACTATGTCCGTATGAGACTTGGCAATTTGGAAATTTGACGCCTATATCAGAATGACGTCTAAATAAGGGGCCACTGCTATGCCCCGCGGCCTTAGGACCGCCAGAAGTGACCCAAGAACCTTCGTAAAGATTCTTGGAGCTGTAGCTAACCCAAAGGGAAGAGCTACAAACTGGTAATGCCTGTCTAGGAAGGCAAACCTGAGAAACCGATGATGATCTTTGTGTATCGGAATGTGAAGATAAGCATCCTTTAAATTAGGGATGCACCGAAATTTCGGCCACCGAAATTTTCGGCCGAAAATGGGCCTATCCCATTTCGGCCGAAAGAGGGGAAAATCGGCCGAAAATTGCATCTTCTATGTAAAAGTAAATTAACCCTTATGCCCCACGAAATCATCCCCTGGCAGACAGATATTTATCCCCCAAAGTGTCCTCCCCCGTGCCTCACCGACCGCTATAACCAGTTGCAAGCTGATCCTAAATTTAGCCCCGTGTGGCTGGGTTATTTCCAGGCCATATTCAAATGAACTACATGCCCCAGAATGCCTCGCGGTTAGAGGGGGTGCGGCACTGTGGGCTGGGCTGTTCACTCCCTGTCTTGAAGCAGAGCAGAGCGGCATGAGAAGGAACTTGCAGTGTCAGGTGACTTTTATGATACTTGCCTGTAGAGCCGTATAGTTACTTGTGGATCCTCCGGTCAGTGAGTGTGTGAAAGGCTAATACGTATATTTACCCGTATCTGGCTCCCTGTCTAACTGTGATTTTATTTGAAAAAGCAGCTCATTGAGTCCTGCAGGATGAGCTGCTTTTTCAAATAAAGTCACGATTAGACAGGGAGCCAGATAAGGGTAAATATATGTATGAGCCTTTCACACATTCACTGACAGGACGATCCGTTACAAGTAACTATATGGCTCTGCAGGCAAGTGTCATAAATTTCACCTGACACGGCAAGATTAGGAGACTTCTGTGTAAACAGAGCGGGCTGCAGCGTGGTGTCATTACAAGCAGCTGTCCCCTCCTCCTCCTTAGAACTGCATAACGAGCTGTTTGCCAGATAAGAGTGAATATAAACATGTAGGAGCCGTTTGCACACTGACAGAACTGTAATTGTTTGGGCTACAATCCACAAGCAGTACACTTGTAATACCATCTCCTGCATTCCTCTGTGTGCCTCAGTCCCATGTCTTAATTCTTAACCCCATGCTGCCTGCTGATTTAGGATTGTGTCAAAATGTTCAAAAGTATGTGTATAATATATATATATATATATATATATATATATACTGTGTGTATATATATATATACTGTGTGTGTGTGTATATATATATATATATATATATATATATATATATTATATATATATATATATAATATATATATATTATATATATATATATATATATATATTATATATATATATTATATATATATATAATAAAAAGTCTTATATTAATAATAACATTATAGAAAAAAAACTTTTAAAATAATTTGGTGGAAAAAGTCATTTTCGGTTTCGGTTTCGGTTTTCGGCCAAGGGCATCCTGCATTTTCGGTTTCGGTTTCGGTCTAGAATTTTCATTTCGGTGCATCCCTACTTTAAATCCACTGTAGTCATGTATTGACCCTCCTGGATCATAGGAAGGATGGTACGAATAGTCTCCATCTTGAATGATGGGACCCTGAGAAATTTGTTTAGGATCTTGAGATCTAAGATTGGTCTGAAGGTTCCCTCTTTCTTGGTAACCACAAACAGATTTGAATAGAAGCCTTGTCCCTGTTCCTCCCTTGGAACTGGGTGGATCACTCCCATAACTTGGAGGTCTTGAACACAATGTAAGAATGCCTCTCTCTTTATCTGGTTTGCAAATAATTGTGAAAGGTGAAATCTCCCTTTTGGAGGAGAAGCTTTGAAATCCAGAAGATATCCCTGGGATACAATTTCCAACGCCCAGGGATCCTGGACATCTCTTGCCCAAGCCTGGGCGAAGAAAGAAAGTCTGCCCCCTACTAGATCCGTTACCGGATCGGGGGCCAATCCTTCATGCTGTCTTAGAGGCAGCCGCAGGCTTTTTGGCCTGCTTACCTTTGTTCCAAGCCTGGTTAGGTCTTCAGACTGACTTGGACTGGGCAAAAGTTCCCTCTTGTTTTGTATTAGAGGAAGTTGATGCCGCACTCGTCTTAAAGTTTCGAAAGGGACGAAAATTAGTCTGTTTGGCCCTTGATTTGTTAGACCTATCCTGAGGAAGGGCATGATCTTTTCCTCCAGTGATATCAGAAATGATTTCCTTCAATCCAGGCCCGAATAGGGTCTGCCCCTTGAAGGGAATATTAAGAAGCTTAGACTTTGAAGTAACGTCAGCTGACCATGATTTAAGCCATAGCGCCCTACGCGCCTGAATAGCAAAAACAGAATTCTTAGCCGTTAGTTTAGTCAAATGAACAATGGCATCAGAAACAAACGAATTGGCTAGCTTAAGTGCTCTAAGCTTGTCGAGTATATCGTCCAATGGGGTCTCTACCAGTAAGGCCTCTTCCAGAGACTCAAACCAGAAGGCCGCAGCAGCAGTGACTGGGGCAATGCATGCAAGAGGCTGTAGAATAAAACCTTGTTGAATAAACATTTTCTTAAGGTAACCCTCTAACTTTTTATCCATTGGATCTAAGAAAGCACAACTGTCCTCAACGGGGATAGTAGTACGCTTAGCTAGGGTAGAAACTGCTCCCTCCACCTTAGGGACCGTTTGTCATAAGTCCCGTGTGGCGGCATCTATTGGAAACATTTTCTTAAAAATAGGAGGGGGAGAGAACGGCACACCTGGTCTATCCCATTCCTTAGTAATAATTTCTGAAAACCTTTTAGGTATTGGAAAAACATCAGTGTAAACAGGCACTGCGTAGTATTTATCCAATCTGCACAATTTCTCTGGCACTGCAATGGTGTCACAGTCATTCAGTGCAGCTAAAACCTCCCTGAGCAACACGTGGAGGTGTTCAAGCTTAAATTTAAATGTTGACATATTAGAATCAGGTTTAAGCATCTTCCCTGAGTCAGAAAAATCACCCACAGAAAGAAGCTCTCCTTCCTCAGCTTCTGCATATTGTGAGGGGGTATCAGACATAGTTACGAAAGCGTCAGTGTGCTCTGTATTTCTTCTAACTCCAGAGCTGTCTCGCTTTCCTCGTAACCCAGGTAGTCTGGATAATACCGCTGACAGTGTATTATCCATGACTGCCGCCATGTCTTGTAAAGTAAACGCCATGGGCGCGCTAGATGTACTTGGCGCCTCCTGAGCGTGAGTCCCTTGAGCGGGAGTCAAAGGTTCTGACACGTGGGGCGAGTTAGTCGGCAAACCTTCCCCCTGGTCAGATTCCTCTGGTGATAAATCTTTTAAAGACAGAATATGGTCTTTATAACTTAAAGTGAAATCAGTACATTTGGTAAACATTCTAAGAGGGGGTTCCACCATGGCTTCTAAACATAATGAACAAGGAGTTTCCTCTATGTCAGACATGTTTAAACAGACTAGCAATGAGACCAGCAAGCTTGGAAAACACTTTAAACAAAGTTAACAAGCAAAAAATAAAAACGGTATTGTGCCTTTAAGAAAAATAAAAAAGGTCAGAATTTGAAAAACAGTGAAAAAAAGCAGTAAATCAAACAAAATTTTTACAGTGTGTATAATAGGCTAACAGAGTATTGCACCCACTTGCAAATGGATGATTAACCCCTTATTTCAAAAAACGGATCAAAAAAAGAAATAGACGTTTTTTAACAGTCACAACAAACTGCCACAGCTCTGCTGTGGCCCTACCTTGCCATACAAACGACTTTGGAAAGCCCAAAAACCCTTCAGAGAGGTCCTATTAGCATTCAGGGGACTTCTTCAGGGGAACTGGATGTCTCAGTCTGCAAAAGTTAATGGGCACTTAGGCGCGAAATTAGGCCCCTCCCACTCATGTCTACACAGTGAGAGGCCTAACAAAACTATTCCAAGGCAAATTTAAGCCAGCCATGTGGAAAAAACTAGGCCCCAATAAAGTTTTATCACCAAAAAGCATATAGAAAACGTTTAAGCACTCCTAGCAAACGTTTATATGTCAGTAAATGAAAAAATAATAAGAGTATTACCTCAAACAGTAAGCATACTGTAATCACTGTAATCAGGCTTACCTTAAATAAATCTGGTATCAACAGCATTTTCTAGCATTTACATTTCTCTAGAAAAATTTAGACTGCACATACCTCATAGCAGGATACCCTGCACGCCATTCCCCAAGCTGAAGTTACCTCTCTCTTCAGTTATGTGTGAGAACAGCAATGGATCTTAGTTACAACCTGCTAAGATCATTAGAGACCACAGGCAGACTCTTCTTCTATTTTCTGCCTGAGACCAAAATAGTACAACTCCGGTACCATTTAAAAATAACAAACTTTTGATTTGAAGAAAAAACAACTACATTTCACCACATCTCTCTAACTGCTTCCATGCTTGTCGAGAGCTGCAAGAGAATGACTGGAGGTGGCAGTTAGGGGAGGAGCTATATAGACAGCTCTGCTGTGGGTGATCCTCTTGCAGCTTCCTGTTGGGAAGGAGAATATCCCACAAGTAATGGATGATCCGTGGACTGGATACACCTTACAAGAGAAATACAATTTTAGGCCAAAACGTTTCTGCAGCCGAAATTTCGGTGCATCCCTAATTACACTACCCCCACCTGGCTAATTCATAATGCCACACGACTGGCAACATTTTCAGTGGAGAACACTGTATACATTTTAAAAACAAATTAACATCTTGTTTGATGCAAGTTTTTTCAATATCCAGATATGTGTAGACAGATATGTAGCAGGTTTGGCTTACAGTGTTCTGGTAATAAGAAAACCCACATTTTCCAAAACTAAATTACATGAAAGGGGGGTAAAATAAATAATGAAAGTATATTGCATAACTAAAGAAGATTAAATAAAACATCAAGATGTCAACTGTCCCTTTAAACTTGAAATATCACTCCAAACCACAATTGGATTTAAACAATGCTAAAGAAAATTATGTCAATTTTACAAACCATACTTTTACTGTATTTTTCACAAGCCTTAAAGGGGCATGAAACCCAATATTTTTCTTTCAAGATTTAGGTAGAGCCTTCAAAGTCAAACAACTGCTATTATCAATTTTACTTTAATCTCTTGGAATCCTTTTTTGGAGAAGCAGCAATGCACTACCGGGAGCAAGCTGAACACATTGGTAAGCTAATGATAAAAAGTATACGTGTAGCCCACCAATCAGCAGCTAGCTACCAGCTCCTAAGTCTACCTAAGTATGCTGTTAAACAAATGATACCAAGAGAACACATACAATTAAATAATGCAAGTAAATTAGAAAGTTGTTTAAAATGGTATGCTCTATCTGAATCATGAAAGAACATGTTTGGGTTTCATGTCACTTTAATAAAATAAATACAAAAACTTTTTTACACATCAAGCTTCCATTTGTCTCATGTGTAACCTGAAATATGTGTATTTATAGTGTTATATAGGGCTGCATTATGCAGTGTTCTTGCTTACATACATTTAACTAGGGCTGCAACTAACTATTATTTTCATAATCGATTAGTTTGATGACTATTTTTTCGATTAATCGGATAAAAAAATACATTTATTCAAGAGAAACACTTGAAATAGCATTGTTGTTCATGCAGAAGAAAATGATAGTTTATATGTAAGGTTGAGATAAAAGAAATAATGTGTTAACTTAAATCAGTGTGTATATGAAATGTAATGTATTGTAGACCCTAAGGGTACACAAGTATAACAGGGCTTGGTTAAAGGTAAAATTTACATAAGTGTCAGTTATTTTCTATATTGCTTTTTAAACACACACTGCATAGTACATTAAAGTTAAATTTGTGTCAGATTACACATTTTTGCAAAATTCTAACAAAATAAATTGCATAGGACTATATAAAAGTTGTGGGAAATTATGTGCATCATCCAGGGATTAAAATAAATAAATAAAATAAAAAATAACCCCCAATTAAGTTTTTGCTGCTACATGACTTCAACCAAAAAAAAATGACCTTTCAGTTCCCTCAAAATACTGCAAACTAGAAATGACTGCATAGTAAAATAATCAATTATTATTTGAAGCAAGAGT
The DNA here is from genome assembly GCF_027579735.1 of Bombina bombina. NCBI lineage: Eukaryota > Metazoa > Chordata > Amphibia > Anura > Bombinatoridae > Bombina > Bombina bombina. The sequence goes on from NC_069503.1 coordinate 987,164,792, forward strand.
GCAGTACATTTAAGCTGCTCATTAAAATAGCTTAATATTTACAGTATTTACCAACACATATTACATTCTGCCATTAAATCAAAGTGTTGAGAAGATCAAGTGCTCTTTATCTCATGTGTTATATATAAAACTAATCTTATTATACATTACTATAAATTGTATTAGTGTTCAATCCCATATTAGTTCAAACACAATTATTTAAGCATGTATGCTAGACATACTTAAAATTGCCCTCTCTGGCAGAAAACTGGTTAATAACCAGAAAATAACAGCATAAATACATGACTGGCTACCAACGCCAATGTCCTCCCCAGAACTCTTGATTTCTTCTATGGGTATGTCAGGGGCAGGTCGTTTTTTGCTGCTCACAGTGTACAGTATCTGATTCTAACTAGTGCTTCGGCATACTGAACCAGCACAGACCCTTCGATCCCCACACTAGACAAGGAAACCTGCTTCAGGAACATCTTTCGGTGCTCCATCCTGGCACACTGTTCAGGGAAAATAGCTGGGGAGCGTTCCCAGTGCAGTTCCTCCACGGAGTCAGATTGAAGTTTGGCCATCATTGTACCTGACTGAGTGCTAGGAGAAAGATGTAGCGGTAACCTTTCCCCATATAAAGCGCAGCCCAGGCTTTGCAAAATTTCCCCACATATCTCCAGGAAACTGGGAAACATTTTAAAGCTTTCAGCAAAGCAGCCATAAAGCGCAGAGCAGGATTTCAACAGGCCGGAAACTGCACGGCCTCACACGTACACGTTTTCTAACGCTAAAAAACAATGCCTGAGTCAAGCATTCAAAAACAACTAATCGACCACCAACTAATCGATAATGAGAATCGTTGACAACTATTTTCATTATCGATTTTATCAATTAGTTGTTTCAGCCCTACATTTAACATTTATTTAAAGGGATACTGAACACAATTTTTTTTCTTTCATGATTCAGACAGAGCATGCAATTTTAAACAACTTTCTAATTTACTCCTATTATAAATTCTTTTTTTCTCTTGGTATCTTTATTTGAAAAGCAGGAATGAAAGCTTAGAAGCCGGCCTATTTTAGGTTCCATATATATTTATGTATAGATATATATTTTAGTAAAATACCATCAGATATATGTAGAGATGTATTTATGAATAAACAGAACATATTCTTCTATGTGAAATATTTCCATTTTCATTCCGGGTTATCGCACTGGATCATGTTTGCGAGCGAGTAGGGCTCCATTGACTTCTATGGGGGAATAGAATTACGGCTAAGTATGGCTTTTTACACGCATCGGGTTAACGCACAAGCGAAAACGGTTTTCTTTCAAGTTGTAATACAAGCACTACTCAACGCACACAAAAAGCCTACTTTAAGCTGCCCTTAAGTTTTTATCTAGAGCACTGGTTTTTAAACCTGTACACAGGCCTCCCTAAAAGACCAGATTTTCAGAATATCTGAACTGGAATAATCAGCTAATTAGTAAACATGGTTATTAAAAGGGGAATTGTACACTAGATGTTTCTTTGTCTTAAAGGATTACTTTCCTTTTTTTTTTTAAGTCTAAAACGGAACATAGATTTTGCATATAAAATATGATATAAATGTAAAGTACCTTCTTATTGTTTGTAACGAAGCTCCCATTTGCCGTAAAAGTATATTTTATTTTATGGCCATGACATCACGTCATCCAGCCCACATATGTGGGCCGTCTAAGGGCTAACAAACTCGCCAATCATATCTCTTGATTTTGCATATAAGTTACATATATTATTGGCATTTAACGCATGCGCAATAACATTTCCTTTCTCTCGCATGCGCGCATTAGGGCACTCAAGCCAAGATGATAGCTGACAGGACGATGACATTGACTGCGCAGCGAAGTCTATGATGTTGCGCTAACTTGCGCATGCGCAATGCGTCTCGGAATCGCCATGTTCCAACTGCAGTTGTCAGCCCGGATTGGGAATCCGTAACGGCAGACAACTAAGTGGGTTTGGAAAAGTTAATTATTTCAAAATGATATATTGTTTAAACGATGCATATTTAATATAGCATCCCAATTACAAAAATGTTTATTTACATGTATACTTGTGTGACATACCCATTACAAATCTGACTACAGTGTCCCTTAAATGTTTTCTTGACGATCCATTTATAAAACCCACCTGGGAGTGTTTCTGTAACAATGTATGGTTTAGCTTATTAAATTTCACAACGTGCTGATTTTCACACTCCTAACCAAGCCTCAAAGTATCAGATGTAGACTCAAGTCTACAGATTCCCGCTTGCTCCTGTTTGTGTAATGGGTCTTTCATATGCAGGGGAGGAAGGAATGTCTGTTTTCTCAGCCCCCTTTATGTGGATGTCCCAGCCTAACCTCATCAACAGTGATAAACTGGAAGCTTCTACGCAAGTTTTTTTTATTTTTATTTTTTTTTATTTAGGTATCATCAACATAAAATTACATTGTGGGAAAACTATACAATTGAAATTAAAATTATAATTAAACAATACAGCTATTGGATCGCTGTAACAAAAAGATAAAAACTTGAATGAATGGTAACAAACACAATAAAAAACAAAATCAAGTGAAAAATAAAAAATAAAAACTGAAAAGTAAATAATTAAATAATTATAAAACCAGAAATTTGCTAAAACTTGCAATGAAGGCACTCACAATATGTATCTTATATATAAAAGAAAAAAAGTTTATCATGCTTAACGTAGAGAGTCCAAAAAGATGGTTGTAAGCGATGTTGCAAACGGTGAATGGAAACTCCGGTGCAAAAGTGGCAGGTTAATACTATAGGCTGCTGGTCTTGAAACTGCGTGATCAGTCAGTATATCTAAGAAATAAACAAGGAAAGACACCGCCTCATAGTGCAGATAAATTTCGTAAGCTGAGATCACAGGAGCAACAAACAGTTGAAAGTATACTCACAAGAGTACTGGCACTCTTATGTAAAGAAGTGCGAATGGGCAGACTGACATTCAGCAGCAGTCAGTACGCTGAAACAGGTGTCATCCAAAACGTCAAGGACACAGCCGTGGACTCTCCTCCGCGACAGCCAGAGGATCTTCTGGATCGGCACTGTGTTATAAAAGTGCAACTCCCACTGTATGTTGGAGATTAACAGCGATATCCGTATAAAAATGGCTCTATTTTGTCTCTTAAAGTGAAGATCCTCTGGCTGTTGCGGAGGAGAGTCCACGGCTGTGTCCTTGACGTTTTGGATGACACCTGTTTCAGCGTACTGACTGCTGCTGAATGTCAGTCTGCCCATTCGCACTTCTTTACATAAGAGTGAGTGAGTATACTTTCAACTGTTTGTTGTTCCTGTGATCTCAGCTTACGAAATTTATCTGCACTATGAGGCACTGTCTTTCCTTGTTTATTTCTATAAAATGACATTGCTTCATGTTAAATTCACAGACAGACGTGCTACATTAAAAGACAAAGAACAATTCAGAATATAAAACATAATATACTGTCTGGAGCACTTATAATGATGATGTTAGAAGACTTGAGAGCCCTAAATACTTGGATACCTTGTTTTTAATATTATAAATAAAATAAATCAGCCACTTTTGGGCTTCATAAAATCTCTGTTGAGAGGATTAGAGGGATTATAAGAAACAGATTGAGAACCCAAAACAAAAAAAAAAAGAGAAAGAAAAGTTGCATCTAAAAAAGAACAACATTTGAATGACAAGATCTTTTAGATTATTGTAGATGCCTAAGCCAAAGCCGGGCACACCGACAATGCGTAAATTATACTTTTTGAAATTATTATTGTTATTGTGCAAACAAAACATATAACCTACTAAAGGTTTAACTTAGTGTATATATCCTAACTTTGTTGTTGTATGCAACTGTACAGATTGTGTCAATGCATAACCTTATATAACATGTCAATATTATGAAGATATGTGTAGCTTCCAGTTTTACAGGGCATATACATAGAGGAAGTATACTGAGTCTATATTAAGTCTATATTAATAAGCTGCTCTCACAACCATGTTTTAAGATAGATTTTGCTTTTGTCCCGCCCGCGATCCCGGCCGTTGACCATGATCTGCCTTACGGATTAAAGCTATTGCCCCATTGTTATAGAAACCCCTAATTTATCTCTATAAAGAAAAATGTTCTTCCAGGGCCCCCCCACTAACCCCCGCGAAAAATATGCTAATATATTTATATTTAGGGGTATTGTGGAAGCAGCAGTACAAATGACACTCAAATATCTAAAACTAAGATCCGGAAGCATATATGTCTCCTAAAGTGAAGTGATAGATAAATGTGGAATCTGATGTTACAGTGCCCAATCTACAGATAAAAGATGTTGAACATACAAAACCTGTTTAAATACTCCTAAGAAAATAAGCAGACTATGTGCATTAAACAAAACAATTTATGATCTGATAGTTCTAAATTATAACTAAACTGTCTACGGAGGTCTTACATTCTACGCAAGTTTTTAAAAGGTTTTAGATGGGTTTTTTAAGATTAGTATCAGGGCATATTCTTCTTTATAGTAAATTGCATGCAGTTATATGAAAATTGGTGAATACTGTCCCTTTAAAAGGTAAGGCAGAAAATCTGGCCTGTTAGGGAGGCTTGAGGACAGATTTGAACACCAGTGATCTAGAGCAAGGCAACAGAAAACAATAGCAGGTACAAAGTTGCCAACCTTTTAAAATAATTTACATCACAGCAGGAATATGGACCATTCCCACCAACAGTTCACACTCAAAAAACACCAAAATATAAATTGCACACAAAATATTACATATTGTATTTTAATGTAATCTGTAAACTACAGGAAATTCACTAATGCCAATTCGGCAAATTAAATTGATGATGATGATGATGATGATGATGATGATGATGATGATGATGATGATCTAATGAAAATTGATGCTACATATGCAAACAAGTATATACAAAAGAACAATAAAGACCTTTTGTCTGATTTCCACAATCCGTTATCTATGCCAAGCACAACCCTAAGAGCAGATTTTTATAATATGGGAAAGACTCCTTGGGCAATTATACAACAATAAAGGAGTCCAAAAAGTAAGACTGTCCCAGAAAAATCAGGACAGTCAGCAAATCTGCAGACAAAAGCAGACTGACATGCAGTGGAGCAGATTACTCTCCGTAGTCATTTTGTACACCCTCCTTAAACCACCTAGAACTGTGTTAAAGGGACACTAAACCCAAACATTTTCTTTCAAGATTCAAGTAGAGAATACAATTTTAAACCACATTTCCAATTTACTTCTATGGTCTAATTTTGCTTCATTCTTTAGATATCCTTTGTTGAAGATATAGCAATGTACATGGGTGAGCCAATCACACGAAGGCATCTATGTGCATCAACCAATCAGCAGCTACTGGGCCTATCTAGATATGCTTTTAAGTAAAGTATATCAAGAGAATGAAGCAAATTAGATAAGAGAAGTAAATTAGAAAGTTGTTTACAATTGCATGCTCTTTCTAAATAATGAAAGAAAAAAAATTGGGTTTCATGTTCCTTTAAGATTAATTCCTTTTATTGTTTTTTTCTTCTATTGGTGCCTTAAAATGTACTTTAAAAACACACAGTGTAGTATGTACAATTGGGATTAGATGTCTCAGTTTTTCTCTCACAATCTACTAAATGTTGATTTAGACATTTCCTTACACAAAACACAACTAAGATTTTAATCCACTCTCTCATTCTTTCCCGCCTTGACTATTGCAACTCCGTCCTCTCTAGTCTCCCTAGTTGCTGTCTAGCTCCTTTAAAATCCATAATGAATGCATCTGCCAGGCTCATCTTCCTTACAAGATGCTCTTCATCTGATGCACTTCTCTGCCAATCTCTTCACTGGCTTCCGCTTGCCTCCAAGATTAAAGGGACAGTCTAGTCAAAATTAAACTTTCATGATTCAGATAGGGCATGCAATTTTAAACAACTTTCCAATTTACTTCTATTATCCAATTTGCTCAATTCTTTATATATCCTTTGTTGAAGAAATAGCAATGTACATGTGTGAGCCAATCACACAAGGCCTTTATGTGCAGCAACCAATCAGCAGCTACTGAGCATATCTAGATATGCTTTTTAGCAAGTGATATCAAGAGAATGAAGCAAATTAGATAATAGAAGTAAATTAGAAAGTTGTTTAAAATTACATGCTCTTTCTAAATCATGAAAGAAAAAAATTGAGTTTCATGTCCCTTTAAACACAAAATTCTCAAGCCTTATCTCAGAGGGTTACTCATCAAAGAAAAAGCAATCCTGTCCAAAGCTAACAGAAACCAAATAGACTCCTTACAGACTCAAATAGATGCACTTACTAGACTACACCAACAACATTTATCAGCTACAACATTTCAAGAATTACAGACCAAGAGACTAGAATTGTCAACGATCATGAATAGGGCATCTCTTAGAGCAGCTCATAAATTGAAAGCACATTATTTCCTCTATTCCAACAAACCAGACAAATACTTGGCACACAAGCTTAGAGAGAAAACAAAAGCTTTCTCCATACCACTTATACAGAGGGAGGACGGTACATGCACTTCAAACCCACAGGAGATAGCCGATGACTTTGCCAACTACTATGCCCACCTATATGACGGGAAAAAGACGACTCAGAATGACCAGAATAGACAACTATTACATACATTCCTGAATGATGCCAAACTCACACCAATAGATAGTGAGGTTAGGGATATGCTAAACGGAGAGGTATCGGCTAGGGAGGTCCTTTTAGCTATTAAGGAACTTAAACCAGGAAAGGCGGCTGGTCCGGATGGATTCCCAGGGGAATACTATAAACTCTTTAAATCAAGTCTCACTCCCCATATAGTTAAATTTTGTAATGACATTTTACAAGGAATGGAGATCCCGAAGGAAATACTACAAGCTAAGATAATCGTAATTCCCAAACCAGGACGGAACCCAAAATTATGCCAGAGCTATAGACCCATCTCCTTAATCAACCAAGATATAAAGATATTTACTAAAATTCTGGCAAACAGACTTAAGACACATTTACCCACCCTGATCCATCCGGATCAGGTAGGGTTCATTTTAGACAGAGAAGCCCCAGACAACACTAGACGCACGATTTCCCTGGTAGACTACCTCAGCAAGACGCGGACGCCTTCTCTGGTCCTCTCGTTGGACGCGGAGAAGGCGTTCGATAGAATAGACTGGGACTTTATGTTGGAGGTCATGGCTAAGATGGGATTTAAGGGACCGTTTATCCAAGCAATAAAAAGCATATACTCATACCCTACAGCGCACATAAGAGCAGCAGGCTACCAATCCAAGAGAATAGACATTAGAAACGGTACACGACAGGGATGCCCCTTATCGCCACTCCTTTTTGCAATTTGCATAGAGCCTCTAGCGGCAAGGATTCGCCTTGCCCCAGAAATCCATGGGGTCTCAATAGGGGGAGAAGAATTCAAAATCTCTCTATTTGCAGACGACGTCCTCCTCACACTGACTAAACCTATGATATCCCTGCCCCACCTATATCAAATTTTACAAGATTACTCATGTATCTCAGGATACAAGATCAATCAAGACAAATGTGAAGCATTACCTATAGCCCTTCCAACCCACACTAAAAAACTTATTGAAACTAACTTCTCCTTCATATGGGCCAAAGAGGCAATTAAATATCTAGGAGTTTACATCTCAAATGACCATACACAACTCTATAAATTGAATTATATCCCTTTATACAAAGCTATTAGAAGGGAGATTACAAATTGGAGAGGGGGTGGCTTTTCGTGGTACGGCCGACTGACGGCGATTAAAATGAATATTCTCCCAAGATTACTATACCTTTTTAGGGCTTTACCGATTAAGATCCCCTTACCCGAGCTAGCCAAACTTCAGACAGATCTAATCGGATTTTTGAGAGGGAATAAGAAGGTTAGGATACCCTCACAGATATTAATGCAACATAGACAATTGGGGGGGGTTGGGGTGCCAAATTTGACTAATTATTATCACTCAGCGAGACTGGCGCAAGCTACACTTTTGAGCCAAAAAAATAACACACTGGTATGGGTTAAAATGGAAACTCTGATGGCTGGGTACAACCATTCAGACGATATATTGTGGGATCACGCGAAATACAAAAAACAACTGGCAAAAGCCCCAAATCCAATAACAGAAATGATGGCAATGTGGCATTCCCTAGTTACTAATCTGAAGCTGATGCCATCAGACTCTCTAATAAGACCACTCAGGACACTACTATGTCAAGACTATCATGGACAGTTAGGAAAATGGGAGAATAAGGGGCTATACAGAGTAGCGGACTTCCTCCATGGGGGTAAAATAGCTACATACCAACAGATACAGGAAAAAATACTACCAGACAAATTGCAATGGTTTTTGTACTTGCAAGTGGCGTCAGCTATCACTAAGGTGTTGCCTCACACTGGGAGGACAAACATGACTACAATGGAAAAACTTTGTAGCACTGAATCTAGACACAAAAAAACTAATTTCCACTATCTATCTCACTCTACAAACAACTAAAGCTGCTACAAAGTCCCTTTTGATGGACAGATGGGAACGGGACACTAACATCACACACACACAAAAGAAGAGTGGGAAGAGATATTTCAGAACTCAGGTAAGGGTATGGTCAGTGCTGACTTTAAGGAAAACTGTATAAAAACAGTTTTTAGGTGGTATCTAACTCCAATTATCACTTCACACTACAGCCAAAACAGGAGTAGGAACTGCTATAGGGGGTGCAAGGAAGTGGGAACCTATATTCATATGTGGTGGGAATGCCCACAGATACAGCACATATGGGCCAATCTATCTAGACTATTGAGTGAGGTGCTCTCTGAAGATATTAATCTAACCCTAACTCAGGCTCTATTAAACGAGCGAGTGAAACCATTCAACTCAGCTACCAATACATTCATACGCACTCTTTGCACAGCCACCAGGATAAGTGTAGCTCGTTATTGGAAAATGGGGATACCCTCATGGGGGGAGGTAATGGAAAAAATTAAGATCACATATACGCTATCTGAGTCAGCATCATTTATACAGGCTAACCATGAACAGTTCCTTAAGGTTTGGAACTATTGGATACTGAGTGGCCACTAAGTCTTACACACAAAAAAGAGAAGATATTTACATAGACAGTCAAGACCTAGGAAATATACAGGGAGACGAGAGACGAAGGGCGACATTAATAGACGTTTGTAGGTTTGAACTTGACGGGGCTCTCTCCCTGGATCGGCAACAGGCGCAGAATGAAGACAGGCAAGTTCTTGTTTGAAATTAAGTTTAAGGGGGGGAGGGATGGGGGTGTTGTATGGGTTAATGTTGATTACATAAGATTTAACGTTATGATATGGAGAGAGGAAAGATTAGAGGGAGAGGGGAAATGAGTTATTTGTTTTAAGAAAATGCAACAACAAAATTAGAGAAAGAGAGGAAAACAAGGGAGTCTGAACTTTTTTCTGCAGCTTCAAAATTATATCCTCTACTCTCAATCAATATCAAAGACGGATTGCTAAACACACAGACCGAGATCACTTTCCAAACCCGAAGAGTTGAAGCATGCGGCTTAATGAAAGAGACGGTTCATCCTTTAAACTCGGTTGGTTAATCCAGAACTAGTATGATAAACTCTTAAAAAAAAAAAAGGACTCTTTCTATAAGAGAGGGGGAAGGGGAGTCTTTAAGGGAAATTGTAAGAGACGTGTTGCATTCTTTACTTTTTTTGTTCATATATGTTGTACAATAAAGATTATTTCAACTAAACACAAAATTCTGACTCTGACATACAAAGCCCTCAACTGTACTGCTCCCCTCTATATCTCAGACCTTGTCTCCTGATACTCTCCCTCCCGTCCCCTTCCCTCTGCTCACGACCTCCTACTCTCCTCCTCTCTTGTTACCTCCTCACATTCCCGTTTACAGGACTCCAGACTGGCTCCCATCTTGTGGAACTCTCTGCCTCGCTCCACAAGACTCTACCCTAGTTTTGAAAGCTTCAAGCACTCTGCTGTTCAGGGATGCATACAACCTACACTAACCTTTCCTAATAACAGCATTCTACCTTGGGCGGACTGAGACGTTAAAGGAGATAAAGGATCTTTCTGAATGAAGTATTTTATACTTCTTTATTCGTTGCACTGGTAAATCCTAACGTTTCATAAACGCTAGGATTTACTATCACTTTGACCAGTTTTTAACAAAAACAGAGAGCAACCAAAAAAAAAAAATTAACAAATTAATATTTAACAAATATGAAGCCTTACCTGCTGGTGATCTAAACTTTGGACCACTTGTCACCTCAGTTTTTTTCGTATAATCTGCCACAGGTGGAGTATCTTCTGTTTTAACAGAATTTGCAGTAATTCCACATATTCTTGCAAAGGCTCTGGAAGGCACTGTATCATTCTTAATCTATATAACCAAAAACACATGTATTAATGCACTTCGCCATATACACTTATAAACAGATTTATTAAGGTCTGTTTTGTCTGACACAAAGACAAATTAGCTGGTACCAAGTCAATATTGATCATTGGTCATTCATGAGCCAGAAATTTAATATTTCTGGAGCATGAACAGATAACCATAATATTAGCTATATCTGTTAATAAAGGAGTCCCGTTATTTTTTTATAAACCTAGAATAAACCAGTAGCAACATTTACTAGAAGCACTAATACATGTGTATTAAAAAATGAAATGTATTTGTGTGAATTTCAGTTTTCAGCTTTACAGACATCTCAACTCTACCTGAAGTTCAGGGAGTCTCCCTTATTGTAATAGCGGCTCCCTGATGCCAGCAAATGGAGTGCAATCTCCCTGAAATTCCAAGTACTATGATCCAATGTGGCCCAAATCCAGAAAAGTGTTTCTTTAAGGAATGCCTTTAGTTGCTGGGACGTTATAGAACCCTCAAAGCATGCATCAGTAACCAAAAAGCCCCCACTGATTTTAATAAAATAAAAACACAAATCCTACCTTATTTACTAAATGTGACTAAACTTTGTATTCTAAAATATTTAAGCATTCAACAAGCGTACGATCACTGGAAAATAGGTTTGTTGTATGTGGTTGTGCAATAAAGCAACTTTTTTTTTTTTTAATGTGACTTTAGTGGGAAGCTATTTTAATGATAAAGGGGGGGGGCGGCACAATAGCGGGTGAAGCCACCTCCCTGAAATACTTTACAAATCCCGCTGCATAGAGAGGGAACAGTCTATTTTTTTCCTCATCTGTTTTCTATGACCATTAATGGATCAAAGTCAAACATATATTTTACAGATCTGATTAGATTTGTCTAGTGATAGAGCTTACCTCGTTTGGTTTGAGATCTGTATTTAAACGTTCTGTCTCCTTATTCAGACATGCTGTATTCATCTTTCCAGGCGGTATAAAGCGAGGCTTCTTTGCAGCATTGCCAGAGAGCTGACTTGGAGCTGCTGATCTTCTCATTATCTTAAAAATTAACCATAAAAATAGAAAATTATATATTTATTTGCCAAATAATAATCAAGACAATTGTTTTGAATATACTAAATACAGCAAACAGATTATAGAGGTATCTAAAAGAAGAACACAAAAAACATTCTCTATGTCAGATTCATTGACATGATGACTATCACAGAAACACAAACAGACATACTAAAACATTAGTTCCACTTAAAATGTAAAGGGACATTAAAGGGATAGTCAAGTCGGAAAAAAGAAAAACTCATGATTTAAATAGGGAATGTAATTTAAAAAAAAACTTTCCAATTTACTTTTATCACCAATTTTGCTTTGTTCTCTTGGTATTCTTAGTTGAAAGCTAAACCTAGGTTTATATGCTAATTTCTTAGACCTTGAAGACTGCCTCTAATCTGAATGCATTTTGACCACTAGAGGGCATTCGTTTATGTGTTTCATATAGATAACATTGAGCTCATGCACGTGAAGTTACCCTGGAGTGAGCACTGATTGGCTAAAATGCAAGTCTGTCAAAATAACTGAAATAAGGGGGCAGTTAGCAGAAGCTTAGATACAAGATAATCACAGAGGTAAAAAGTGTATTTCTATAACAGTGTGGGTTATGCAAAACTGGGGAATGGGTAATAAAGGAATTATCTTTCTTTTTAAACAACAAAAATTCGGGTGTTGACTGTCCCTTTAAACACTAAATACATTTCATGCACCTCTTCTAATTATGGATGCCACAATTTTGGAACCTAGTTTTCACTGTAGGTATCTGGAGAGCTGTTGCACCTGTGCAAACATGTCATGGGAATGCAAGGAAAGATAGATGGCGGCACCCCTGAATCTGGGAATAACTTCAATGGTATTCATGTAAAATGTACTTAGTGATTAATGGCTTTTGAAAAAGAATAAAATAACCCCAAATGCTCTGCCCACTGATGACATCACGATCTAGGCTGCATTAAAGGCTTCAAGGAGTTACAAAAGACTCACTAAATCAACAGACTGGCAGTGCTTTTCAGCAGAGTGCATAAATAAAGCCCAGATCATGATGTCATCAGTGGGTGGAGCTTGGCAGCCATTTCAAAGTGGCCAGAAACAATATTCATTTTAAAATAACTTTTTTACTGTTACTGCGCTGCATGATATAGAAAGGGTGCAGGAGGATATTTGCAGCTTAATCTAAAGTAAGACTTTAAGATGACTACAGTGCTGTACACTGTCCCTTTAAAGATTTCTTACTAATGCCATGCAGAATGAACAAATGTTGGTGTTTTCAAGATTTCTTTTGTGTAACAGATGTTTAATTTAAATGGATAGGAAAGTCAAAATTAACCTTGCAAGAATCAGATAGAGCATGCAATTTTAAGACACTTTTAAAATCACTTCTATTTTCAAATGTGCTTTGTTCTGTTGTTATCCATTGTTGAAAATGAATACGCACATATCCTACACTAGTGAGAGCTAACTGGTGATAGGTGCCTGCATACATTTGTCTCTTGTGGTTGGCTAACTAGATGTGTTCCGCTAGCTGCCAGTAGTGTAATGTTGTTCCTTTAGCAAAGGATAACAAGAGAATGAAGCAAATTTGATAATAAAAGTACATTTGAAAGTTGTTTAAAACTGTATGTTCTATCCGAATCAGGAATAACATTTTGGGGGTTTCCTGTCCCATTATGTCTGTTGTACCTCCATGTATATCACTAGTGTTCTGACTGATGTACATCTATTTTGAGTACAGGTAGCCCTCAGTTACGCCGGGGTTAGGTTCCAGAAGGAATGGTTGTAAATCGAAACCATTGTAAATTGAAACCCAGTTTATAATGTAAGTCAATGGGAAGTGAGGGAGATAGGTTCCAGGCCCCTCTCAAAATTGTCATAAGTAACACCTAATACATTATTTTTAAAGCTTTGAAATGAAGACTTTAAATGCTAAACAGCATTATAAACCTAATAAAATAACCACACAACACAAACTTCACTTGCATTTTCTGCAAACAGTTCTTTCTATGCATTCCAATCAGGACTGATTTATAGACAGGAAGATCTTGTTCCTTTGAAATCTGCTCGATAGCTCAGGTCTGGTTAAACTGATTAATTTCAGCTTGCTTGGCTTTGCTGCAACACAAGCGGACAGCTCCACCTACTGGCTATTTTAATAAATGCACTGCTTCTCAATGCTTTTCAAGAGCAGTCACATGACTGGAAAAAAAGGTTGTTATTCTGAAACGGTGTAAATTGAACCGTTGTAAAACGAGGGCCACCTGTATTGGGAGCAGTTGCATATTTTGGTATCTCACTAGCGATCTTACATGTACCAGAAACAGTATAACTCTTACACTTTTTTAATCATAGCATTAAGACAATCTGCAAATGGATCATCTGCAAAACATTTACGCAAAGAAAAATGTAGTGTATAATGTCCCTTTAAGTGCTGCACGTTTACTGCATGTGGAAAGTTCAAATCCATTTCATCTCATGAAAACATTTCTGGGTACTCAGTTCTTTGATATAAATGTCACAGCTAATAGTATATTTTGCAATATAAATTAAAACAAAGGTTTCTCCTCCACACCAAAAATATGTATTTGGTAACAGAAAATGATGATGCTCCTTGCAAACTAGTTAAACAGGATAGTTTTTTTGTTTTTTTTTACTAGCTGTGAGAAAGTTGATTTTATTTTCAGTTACAATAAATGTTACATCTATCCTTTTGAAAAACAAATGCAAAGTAATCACATATTTCCCTTCCAATAAAAAGTGGGTAACTTCCATTCATCTATATAAAGTCACAAATAGGGCTAGATGACAAGTGCATAGATAATTTATCACACACCGGGCGCTCTATAAATTACCAGCCATTACAAGGGTCTGGTTATTGCTACCGCGATTGGTAGCAATTAGCGCTTATAAAATTAACCAGAGATCAGATCAACAACTGTGCCCCAACTGCCCCTAAAAGCAAGTGCTAGTTTTCGTTTGTTTAAATGTAGCTTTTTTAAAAAAGTAAATATATATGTATATGCTTATTTACATATATATTTACGTGTTAATATGTGTATATACACATTAACACGCAAATATATATGTATAAGCGGCGAAACATGTCAGCAGCAGTTTTTTCACAAGTTTTGTTGGAGTTGTGAGACATGCCGATTTCTGATCATGTATTCATGGATTTTTATTTTTAAACTGAAATAAATCGAGTTTTGGATCTGCAAAAAGTCTCTGCAATTTGTTTCTTATTGCTATATAATTATATATATTTACAATGTGCTGCCATCGCTGGAGTTGGCAGATTAAAATCACCCCAGATTAAAAGGGACAGTCTAGTCCAAAATAAACTTTCATGATTCAGATAGGGCATGTAATTTTAAACAATTTTCCAATTTACTTTTATCACCAATTTTGCTTTGTTCTCTTGGTATTTTTTAGTTGAAAGCTTAACCTAGGAGGTTCATATGCTAATTTCTTAGATATTGAAGGCCACCTCTTTTCAGAATGCATTTTAACAGTTTTTCACCACTAGAGGGTGTTAGTTCATGTATTTCATATAGATAACACTGTGCTCATGCACGTGAAGTTACCTGGGAGCAGGCACTGATTGGCTAAACTGCAAGTCTGTCAAAAGAACTGAAATAAAGGGGCAGTTTGCAGAGGTTTAGATACAAAATAATCACAGAGGTCAAAAGTATATTAATAGAACAGTGTTGGTTATTCAAAACTGGGGACTGGGTAATAAAGGGATTATCTATCTTTTAAAACAATAACAATTCTGTTGTCCCTTTAATTTGACAGGGGTGATTGACAAGCCCTACTCTCACACATTTGGTTGCGGTGAGAGTAGGCACAATTGTTTCCATGTGCAATGATAAATATGGGAAACATATCTGCCCCACAATTTGCAATAAGATGAGGACAGGTTCACAACTTTTGAATCCTGTCCGATCTCAAATTAATAAATCTTGCCCATACTATAAATCAGCTTTCTTTAAATGGATTTAACACTTACTGGAAACCCTGTTGAGTATGTACAGTATATTCTGTCTCCCTTTATTGTGGCCAATTGGACCTCACTGTAAATGAGTTTGTGCACTACTCTAAGCACTGTGTAGTATGCAGCTGGTTCAGGCAATCTGCAGAATTTTGAGCAGGATAAGCATAACAAAAAAGCTAGCAAAATAAATCATGTATAACAAAACGTTTATTTCCATTAAATTATAGGGAATTCAGTTTTGAGTAGCACATCTCTTTAAAGACAGAAAAAGTAAATGGTGACTAGTTGAGCTGTTTTGTTACACTGAGGTGCTGTGCGGGGAATAAGACGTAGCGCAAGCAAGTTACATTATTAATTCTAACCTTCTTGTCAAACCAAAGCAACTACGGACCAGATAACCTGGAGTCAGTGTGACTGATAGGGAAACAGTAGATCGCTCGCCATTAAGGTTTTCATGTTCAACTAGTTTCTGATGCTCAAAATAAAAATAAAGTTGCATCACTTACTTATATATTTGCTTGATATTACTGCTGAAAAGTCCCGCTCTCCCAGCATGCACTGCACACACCGCCTAACCTCGTCACTATAGCAACGCAACATTCCCATAAATCTTTGCGATGCGTAATATTTTATTATAGATTAGCTAATAGCTAACGAATACTTCGTTTAGGAAACCAAGCGACCTCTTATGGTGGCTATATGTACAAGTCTGTTACTATCCCTGTCTTATTACACGGGAAATAGCAGACTGCTACAGTTACTTGCTGCACATGAGAACCGCGGGAAATAGCAGACTGTTACGGTTACTTGCTGGACAAGAGAGCCAGCATTTTCTAACACACGTGTAGTCTGTATAATGTAATATGTGATGTGTTACAAAACAACTGCGGATATTACACAAGAGCCGTAAGTCAGGTATGAGGAAAGCAGTATTAGCCAATGAAAAAGCGAATTGTTTAAAGACCCTGCCCTTTGTTGTTTTTATTGGACACTCGTGCAAGCTGAGAAGTCTCTGGATGTTGTAGTAATTTGTTTAGGGCTCAATTTATTTTGTGTTACTGTCTGTTACCAATAGATGTCATGATTACACCACCGACCATACACATTTCCTGTTTTCTGTGCATACACACTTTAAATGGAAGTCAAAATTAAATATTTTAATTATTCAAATAATGTAATTTAAGAAAGTACCCAATTTACTTCCAATACCAAATGTACTTTATTCTCTTGGTATCCTTTTTGCAAAGCATACCTATATATACTCAGGAACATAAATGCACTATTGGGACCACCCAAACCCTACCTAAATTTTGCCCCTGGACTACACAAATTCATGTGCACCTCTTCGTGTAAACAAATTGAAATGACGCGATTGCGAGATTTCAGTTATAGGATCGGGCCAGGGGGGCGTCCCTATGACGTTAGGCACTACCTCCAGACCGCAATCAGATCCAGGAATCGCCGTTGGCTTCAGGACAAACGGCTAGGACGTTTTATTCCGTCCTAACGGCACTAAAGCCCAGCACGGTTAGGACAGAATAAAACGCCATACCGGCTTTAAAAGGTTAAAATATATGCATGCTTTATTTGTACAGTATACAAGTTTAATCTACCTCAGCCCAGTTAGCCCCCAACATTTTAAAACAAACCTCCTTCAGTTGGTTAGATCTTTGTTAGATCAATTATTGTTTTCGTTAGATCTAGCATACAAGAACTGATATTAACAATTATTTGGTGGGGGCTAACCAGTCATCAACAAGAAAAAATAGACAAAAAGTTATATCATTTGATAGATATTTGTTAAATAAGGTATGATTTGTAAGTTGTTTTGTTAGATCTAACATAATTCAACAGATATTAGGTTTAAATTAGGGGGGCTAGCCTCCCAACTTTAAAATTCCAGGCAAAAAAATTATTTAGGCTAATAGAACTTGGTTAGATTAAGTGTTTATTATGTTAGATCTAACTTGCAAAAGCTGGTATTAGCAGTTATTTGATGGGGGGGGGTGTAAACCCATCGTCAGCCCCCTTAACAAAAAAAAATTGATTTTTTTTCTTTTTTAATTTCATAGATATTTGTTTGATTGGGTATGATCAGTCAGTTTTGTTAGATCTAACATTATTACAGAGATATTAGGTATTAAATTAGGGGAGCTAGCCCCCAAATCAAACTTTCAGGCTAATAGACTCTTATTATATCAGGTTAGATAATGTGTTTATTATGTAAGATCTAACAAGCAAAAGCTGGTATTAAAGGGACATAATACACATATGGGTCAGTCAATCTCAAGCGGTCCAATAATTATTTGTTAGTTTGTTGCTTGACTATTTTTAATTTTCCATTTTTTTTTAATTATTCATTACCTCTATGTATTGGTATTGCAAAACCACCATTTTTTATTTTTATTTTACTTAGTTTAACCATTGCAGTCATCTTTGTGTCATGTCGCACAACACATTTTGTTAATACAGATGTTTACGGAAACCTTAATATCTCAGCTCAGGATGGTTATAACTCCTTGGAACAAAAAAAACGATCTCTAGATCACATTACAAGGTATATGTTCATATATAAACATTTTGCACATTCTTATTCCTTAGACTTTAAGTCCTAATGTAATAAAAACTGGCCCTAAAAGTGGAAATTTCAGTGATTTTTATTAACGGTAAGGGTTTGAGTCTCAGACCTAAAATTTTTTAGGGAGTACCTAGGTAAGTATAGTGTGCATGCAGAACATTTCAGGTTTGGCAATTCCCTTATTTTTTTTTCTTTATGGGGGTGAGAGTGCAACTTTTTAACATTTCCCCTCGCTTTAAGGTTGGTGGGAAACCAGCTAGGAACTTTAATTTTATACAGATATAAGTACTCTATGATAGATTCCACTGGTTACAGAGCTAGGGATAGTACAAATCTCGAGAAAAGACTACTTTATTCATGTGTTTTGAGAAATTACAAGATGTAATATAAGCATAACAAATAATAAAATGAAATTAATTTTACAAAAATTATGTTTATGATTGACTCACCACAATTTTACGCTACATGTTTGATTAGAAGCTGTGAGATTTCCTAACTCAGTCTCTCATAAATTTTGTGGGAGCTTACAGTGGCAATAGTCAACTCAGCAGGTGTCCGTTTTCTGAAAGCATTGTTTATAGGAACCCTTAATCTGTCCACAGTAGATATCTTGAATGATGTTCTTGGTCCAGGTTTTTACTCTCTGATGTCCTCAATCAAGCCTAACCACCACTGGTCATCATAGAGACAAGTAATACAGTCATTATTCTGTAGGATCAGGGGGACACATTTCATGACTGCATGTTTTTCAAACTCTTGCGATGCACATCTGATGGTACTCTCTGATACTGCTTCAAAACTTTAAAATGTTCTTGTACCTGGAATTCTCTCACACGTATCAAACCTGTCCTTGAGTTTCAGTTCATGAAGTTCAGTTACTTTCTTGTTCTTGACATAGATGTATGTAAACACCTTAATCTTCTCGTTGCAAACGAGGAACATATCTTCAGGGGTGAGGATTTTACCCTCTGTTGTCCTCTGCAAACTGGCTTTTGCTGTTTCCTGCTTAGTTGTTCCTCTATCCCTGTGCCCTGGGATGTTACAATAACGTTCCATTTGGCTTTTATTCCAAAGTCCTTCTCATAGTTAAACAGATTGGCAAAATTCCTCTTGTTTTCACATTGGCATGCAGATCCATCAGAAAAATAGATAATCTTTTCTGTCTCAGGAACAATCCCCTGTACCTTCACTAGTGTTCTGCTTAGTTTCACCAATCGTTCTGAGACATTGAATTCCTTGCTGATTTTGCTCAAGAACCATGAGCTTGGTAATAGACTGATAATTTTAACTTTGTCTTCTTTTTTTACTTTGGCACACTTTTCTTTAAGACCCTTAAAGGGACACTGAACCAAAAAAAATTCTTCAGTGATTTAGATAGAGCATGCAATTTTAAGCAACTTTCTAATTTACTCCTATTAATTTTTCTTCGTTCCCTTGCTATCTTTATTTGAAATAGAAGGCATCTAAGCTAAGGAGCCAGCCATTTTTTGGTTCAGACCTTGGACAGCACTTGTTTATTGGTGGGTGAATGTATCCACCAATCAGCAAGAACAACCCAGGTTGTTCACCAAACATGGGCCGGCATCTAAACTTACTTTCTTGCTTTTCAAATAAAGATACCAAGAGAATGAAGAAAATTTGATAATAGGAGTAAATTAGAAAGTTGCTTAAAATTGCATGCTCTATCTGAATCACAAAAGATTCCCTTTAATTAATCTGTAATATTCTTCTTTTGACAAAGTTTTGGCAGTTATACTCTGCTGGAATCATCTCATCAAACGATTCTTACAGATTTCTTTTCAAAGTTTCAGAAGTCCTTCCTACTTTATCTCTCAAAGCACTTTGTCTTTTATCTGCACTTCCTAATCTTGGATCTAGGGGATGCTTCAAGAGCAGCACAAGTCAACCTTCTGAAGAAAATCTTCAGGTAATACATAGTCTTCTCTCTGCTCCATAAATGTTCTTTTTTCAATCACAAACATTTTTTTTGTAGCAGGTGGGACATAGTGGCCTCCCAGGGACAAGTTTTAAAGGATCGTTATTTCCCTTTGATATGTGCTGTAATAAAATTTCTCATAGTCCTTTTATAATAAGTTTGTTGTGACATTCAAAAAGGATTACAACAGCTGTTACCAAAAAGGTGATGATATTTGAATAGAAATTTGTATTCATGGTACTTACAAACTGATGTAACACATCCTACTCTTGAACACCGTAACAACACTATTGCTCTGTGTATTACTCTGTTTATTTGTAAAACACCCAGTTGAACACTGTATTTCCATATTTGAATAAAATCTATTCCCGCATCACTTGAAACTAACACACTTCAGCTCCTAGCATCTATCTCACAAGAATGCAGCCAACACACTGACAAGCTGTGTCCATACACTTGCAGGTTTAGGCTTAACCAAACAAACAGTGACAAGTCTTCCTGCCCTAATGTTATGTTTGTGCCTGTACCAACATAATAGATCATGCATCACTGTTGCCAATATCAAATGTAGTAACATTTTAGAGCTCATTGAAAAGCATAAGCCTATTGTATGTCAATCATAAACATAATTAGTGTAAAATACTGTTCATTTTTATTATCTGTTATGATTATATTACATCTTCTCATTTCTCAAAATGCACGAATAAAGTAGGCTTTTCACCATATATCTAATAGCCCTAGCTCTGTAACCAGAATGCTATTGTATATGAATTATATCTGTGAAAATTTCAGGTTCCAATCTGATCCCCCACTAGAGATTATCAACATTTGAATGAGGGGACATTTTTAAAAAGATTGCACTTTCTCACCCCCATAAAAAAAGAGAATTCTCACACCTGAAATGTTCTCCATGCACAATATACTTACCTAGGTACCCTCTAAATAATTTAGGACTGAGACTCAAACGCTTTCCATTATAAATTGACCATAAAAGTGGAACTTTCAGCAATTTTCATCATTGCATTAGGACTTGAGTTATAAGTCTAAGGATTAAGAATGTGCAAAACATATATGTATGTATATGTACTTTGTGATGAGATCTAGAGATCAGTTTTTGTTCCAATGAGTTAGGACCATCCTGAGCTGAGATATTTAAGTTTCCGTAAACATCTGTATAACCAAAATGTATTGTTCGCCATGACACAAATGGTCATGGTTTGCAAAATGGTGGTTTTGCAATACCCATACATAAAGGTAATCACTCAAAAAAATAGGAAAATTAAAAATGGTCAAGCAATCTACAGTATGTTGGACCACTTGAGCTGGATTAAGCCATATGCTAAATCACTTGAACGGGATGCAGCCTAACTGTAAAAATCTGAGAAGAAAATATCACCTTAAAATCTCTATGTAAAAAAGGAAGATATTTTACCTCAAAAATTCTTCAGTTTACAATAGTAAGAGTTTTGTGATCACTAACCCTTCTGTTGCTGTCAGCTGCCTATTGAAAAAAATAAACAAAACAGCCAGTCAGCTTCATCAGTGCTCACCCTAGTGCAAGTTTTGTAAAAAAAAAAAAAAAAATGTCACTCTAGCAGTTGTATGCATATTTAGAGCTTAATTTACTAAGGGGCGGACATCTCCACCCCTGTCCGCCCAGCATTGTGGCTAGCTTACCATTACACACTTTGCCTTGTGTGCAACTTCTCCCCCAGCTGTCAATCTCCCCAGTCAGAGGAGTCTGTGGGATTGAGCAAATGCCACTTAAAGGGACATAATACTCATATGCTAGATCACTTGAAACTGATGCAGTATAACTGTAAAAAGCTGACAGGAAAATATCACCTGAGCATCTCTATGTAAAAAAGGAAGATATTTTACCTCACAATCTCCTCAGCTCAGCAGAGTAAGTTCTGTGTAAAAGTTATACTCAGCTGCTGCCCAGCTGTAGGTAAAAAAATAATAATGAAGAAATGAACAGCAGCCAATCAGCAACAACAGTGCTGAGGTCGTGAACTCTTTTACTGTGTTCTCATGAGATTTCACTTAACTCTCATGAGATTTCATAGTAAACTTCCTTACACTGAATAGGAAAATAAGATGAGTGTGCACGTAAGCTCTCTCCTTCCGCTGTCCCGGAACAGACATACTGATTTGCTGCTTAGAAGTCCTTTACAATGGGATGTGGCTACTGAGAAACTTTTGAGGTAAAATAACTTTCTTTTTTACATAGAGATGTTCAGGTGATATTTTCTAGTCAGCTTTTTACAGCTATGCTGCATCACTTTCAAGTGCTTAAACATTTGGGTATTATGGCCCTTTAAAGGGACATGATACCCAAATGTTGAAGCACTTGAAACGTATTTGTTCTTGCTGATTGGTGACTAAATGGTATTCACCAATCAGCAAGTGCTATCTAGGGTCTGAACCAAAAATGGGGTCGCTCGTAAGCTTACATTCCTGCTTTTTCAAATAAAGATAGCAAGAAAACGAAGAAAAATGGATAAAAGGAGTAAATTAGAAAGTTTCTTAAAATTGCATGCTCTATCTGAATCATAAAAGAAGAAAAAAAATTGGGTTTAGTATCCCTTTAATAAGGGAACCACACCTTGTAGTCTGCATTGTGTAGTGTTTGCTAATTGCTCTAAATCAGTGGTCGCCGACCAGTGGTCCATGGACCACTGGTGGTCCACGAGAAGATGTTAGTGGTCCTTCGCACCATCAAGCAGGAATTAATCTCCTCTGATGGTGTCACCCCCGTCGCGCCACAACTCCCTACAGTGCCTGACTGGATATCAGTGACCGACGGAAAAGCTAAATTACAATCTCTCTATGCACGTTGCGTAGTACTGCCCAACTTGCGTAGCTAGATTGTATTTTTAACTTCTCCCGTCCGGCGCACTGCTCAGAGGAAGATGCTTCCATTCTAAAGCCAGCAAAGGTTGGTATAGTCTTGGCTTGAAATTGTGGAATTAAAGTTTATAAAAAAGAAAATCTTAAAAAAACAATTTCTTTCTTATATTTCATTTATTTTCTTCCCTTTACCTGTCTCTTTGTAGTAGTTTTCCTAATTCCTTCAGATGGACTTACATCACTGTTTGTCTTCCTCCCTTGCATCTTCTTTTTTTTATTAAATATTAATTATTTTTAATTCTAATAATTTTCATGCGCACAAAGCCATTCCACCTGAATTCCAGTAATTGCCATCCAGCAGATCAGCCATATCCCACCAGTATTATAGTAATTGCCAGTAACATCAGTTGTGGTTAAGCTCACATCCATATTGAGAGCTTTCTGATATAAACTTAATTTATGACTCCAATCTCTGACCATGATCATAAGTAGTTATGAATAATTCCTAACTGGGGAGGTAACTTGGAAGACTTGGAAGTCTTGTGGTCTTTTTTCCCCCACTTTCTGCCTGTTTCCAGCTCAAAAGTTGGCACTCACCCTTCATCTGTCATTTGGAAGCATTCTCTCAGTTATGTCATTCAGTTATTTAATTCCAAAAAATAATTCTTAAAAATGTGTAAATATATACATAATGTAAACTTAGCTATGGTTATACTAGTTATGTACAGTATGTGTGTGTATGTATGTATGTGTATATGTGTGTGTGTGTATATTTAAAAAAAAATTCATGTTAGTGGTCCACGGGATTCAAAATTGTGAGTTTAGTGGTCCCTGAGGTCCGAGAGGTTGGCGATCCCTGCTCTAAATAACCTGTTTTACTGCTGGGCCCTTCACAAAACTGGTATGATTATTAATACCACCTTTTGCAAGTTAAAGCTAATATTATAAACACTTGTTGTAATCTTATGTAACAAAGGTCTATCAGCCTGAATGATTTTATGTCTGAAATTTTGATTTTGGGGGCTAGCCCCCTAATTTAAAGGGACAGGAAACCCCAAAATTTTCTTTCATAATTTGGATAGAACATACAATTTAAAAAAAAAAATCCAATTTACTTCAATTATCAAAATTGTTTTGTTCTCTTGTTATTCTTTGCTGAAGAAACAGCATTGCACTACTGACATCTAGCTGAACACATCTAGTTAGCCAATCACAAGAGACAAATGTGTGCAGGCACCAATTAGCAACACCTCCCACTAGTGTAGGATATGTGCATATTCTTTTTCAACAAGGGATACCAAGAGAACGAAGCACATTTGAAAATAGAATTGTTTTGAAAAGTGTCTTAAAATGACATGCAAGTTTTAATTTTGAGTTTCCTATCCCTTTAAAACCTAATATCTCTGTCATTATATTAGATATAATAAAACATCTGACTGATCATACCTGATCTAAATAAATATCTATCTAGTAAAATAAATTTTCAGCCATTTTTTGTTAGGGGGGCTGAAGAAGGGTCAGCCCCCCTCTAAATAATTGTTAATACCAGCTTTAGCTTCTTAGATATAGCGTAATAAACAGTTAAGCTAACCTGATTTAACAAAGATCTATTATTATTATTTTTTGTCTGAAATATTGATTTGAGAGCTGGCAGCCCACTAATGTAATACCTAATATCTCTGTAATTATGTTAGTTCTAACAAAACAACTGACTCATCATTCCTGATCTAACAAATATCTATCAAATTAAATAACTTTTTGTCCAATTTTTTGTTAAGGGGGGCTGATGACAGGTTAATACCAGCTTTTGCTTGTTAGATCAAGTGTTTTTTAAGTTATATCTATCAAAGATCTAACCAACTAAATAAACTTTGTTTTAGAATTTGGACTTGTCCAAAATGTGTCCAAAAAAAAAGCTCTCCAGCTATTCCTCTACTGCCTTGGAGACTTTCGCTATAGAAAATGAATTCCAAAACTATGCCATAAGCGAATATCGGGGGGGGGGGGGATTATTTTGTTTTCATGACAAAGAATTTGTACACAAAGAATGTTTTGTCTATTGCACAGCCATGGGGGTCAATTTATTATTGTGCGGACGGACATGATACAATGTAGCGTATCATGTCCGCTGCACATCGATAAATGCCGACAGCATACGCTGTCGGCATTTATCATTGCACCAGCAGTTCTGGTGAATCCCCTGCCGCTAGCAGAGGGTGTCAATCAACCCGAACGTATTTGATCGGGCTGATTGCCTTAGGACCGCTGCTCTTTAACTTCCGCTTCAGGCGGAACTGAAGCTGAGTGGGTCGGAAGCAGCATTCGCTGCTTCATAAATCAACCCCCTAGACTCTATGTAGTTGCAACGTACAATGAGCAAACACAGTTACATCAGCCATAAATGGTACCATTTGTTGTTAACCATGTTTACTTCTTCAAGACAAATGGAATTATGAGCATTTTGTTATACTGTAGTTATAAAGATTTAACGGTGAGGAATGTTCTTTTTCAGTAGTGAATTTATAGTGCCCTAGAAAGTAAGCAGTGGTGCCAATAAAGTTTTATATTTTGCATAATTTGGTAAATGGAATACTGTTTTAGCAATCAATACTTATTAGTCTTGATAATGCATTCTAGATAGTTGTTATGGTGCTTATCAGTGCTTTATTTGTGGGACTGTTAGTTTTTTTCTTACAGATTTTGATGATAGTCCTGATTGCTTTGTCAGCATAAGGTTTTTAGTTCAAACTTCTCATCACAACATTTTTTTAATGGTATTCTTTATTGAAGAGATACCTAGATAGATGCTTGGAGCACTACCTGGCAGGAAATAGTTCTGCCATCTAGTGCTCTTGCAAATGGATACGGTTTTTGCAAAACTGCTGCCATATAGTGCTCCAGACATGTGCACGCTCTTGAGCGTATGCCCATAATTTTCAACAAAAGATACCAAGAGAAAAGAAAAAATAGAAAGTTGTTTAAAATTGCACACTCTATTTGAATCACACAAAAAAAATTGGTTTTCATATCCCTTTAAGTAACATTTTTTAAAAGGGACAGTCTATACAAAAATTGTTATTGTTTAAAAAGATAGATAACGCCTTTACTACCATTGCCCAGCTTTGCACAAACAACATTGTTATATTAATATACTTTAAAACATTTAAACCTCAAAATTTCTGCCTGTTTCAAAGGCTCTATTGACAGCCTCTTAATCACATGCTTTTTTATTTGCTTTTTACAACAGGAGACTGCTAGTTCATGTGGGCCATATAGATAACAATGCGTTCACGCCCGGGAAGTTATTTAAGAGTTAGAACAACAGTACTAAATGCAACTCAATAGATTTTTAAATAGTCACAGTCATGTGATCAGGGGGCTGTCAGAAGATGCTTAGATACAAGGTAAAAAAATATATTGTAGACTGTCCCTTTAATGACAGAAAATGTTATAATATTACTACACTGCCGCCACTAGACTACTTCATAGTGGCAGCTAGCTGGCAAAATTCAGAAATTAGAATTCTGGAAATGCTATATACTGTATATGTGTAATTCTCAAAATACCAGTGGTTTGAGGGGTTCTCCTCCCTCCGAATCACTAACCTGCCAGTCACCTCTCACGCCTTCTCCTCCCTCCGAACCACTAACCTGCCAGTCACCTCACGCAAAAACAACCGCAACCACCTCAACTGCATCCTCCTCAACACCCGCTCCGTCCGCAAGCACGCCGTTCAAATCTGGAACCTGCTCAACTCCACCTCCCCTGACGTTGCCTTCCTTACTGAAACCTGGCTGAACCCCACATCAATGCCGGACATCGCCATCCCCGACGGATGCAAGATCTCCCACAAGGACCGCAGCAACCGACCGGGAGGTGGCATCGCCATCATCCACAAACACTCCCTCCACGTCACAACCAGCTCCGACTACCACTCACCAGGCTTGGAACACCTACACTTCAAGATCCAGGTCAGCCCCAACACTACCCTCCGTGGCACCCTCATCTACAGACCTCCCGGACCTCGTCCTGCCTTCTGTGACTCCATCACCGACCTCATCGCACCCCACGCCCTCCCCTCAACAGACTACATCCTCCTCGGTGACCTTAACTTCCTCCTAGACAACCCCAATGACCACAACACTGCCAACCTCTTAGAAAACCTTGGAACCATCGGTCTAAAGCAACTTGTCAACTCCCCAACCCACTCAGCTGGACACACACTCGACCCTATCTTCTCTGCAGGCAACCATATCTCAGTCAACCACATCACCGAACTCCATTGGACCGACAACCATTGCATACATTTTTCCTTCAACAAACCCACCGCACACCTCCGGCAGCACCACCCACCCCGCAGAAACTGCAACAACATTACCGAAGACCAACTGCACTCCACCCTGAACAAGTGCCCCCCAGCCACCTCCACAGATGCCAACTCCTCCGCCCGCAACCTCCACCACTGGCTCACAGACTGCGCCAACACCCTCGCCCCTCTCAAGAAACCGTCCAACCGCCAACCCACCAACAAGGCTAGTTGGTTCACCCCTGCCCTCCAGGACTCCAAACGCCACTGCAGGCGATTGGAAAGGACCTGGAGATCCAGCAAGACCCCTTCAAATAAAACAGCCTACAAAGAAGTCATCATTACCCACCACCACCTCATCAAAACCACCAAGAAGACAGCCATCCAAGATAGAATCAATGCCAACGTCCACCACAGCAAGGAGCTGTTCACAGTAATCAAGGAATTCTCCAATCCCAACAGCAACACCAACAACATCCCGCCCTCCCAGGACCTCTGCGATAACCTCGCAATGTACTTCCACCGCAAGATTGTCGACATCTATGACAGCTTCGTGCCCCAGAACTCACCCACCACCGCCTACCCATCAACTCCCACCGATACCTCACCCAAATACACCACCGCCTACCCCCCACTGACCATCTGGAGCCCCCTCACCACAGAGGACACCATCAGGATCATGAAATCGATCCACTCTGGAGCACCCTCGGACCCATGCCCGCATCACATTTTCAATAAAGCGGTTGACACCATCGCCCCCGAGCTCTACAGCACCATCAACTGCTCCATCGAAACCGGAACCTTCCCGGATGACTGGAAGCACGCAGAATTAAAACCCCTACTGAAAAAACCCACGGCTGACCCCAATGATCCGAAGAACTACCGCCCAATCTCTTTGCTCCCCTTTGCGGCCAAAGTCATCGAGAAGTCCATCAATGCGCAACTCGTTGACTACATTGAAGCCAACCACACCCTGGACCCCTCACAATCCGGTTTCAAGAGCAACCACAGCACCGAGACCGCCCTCCTCGCCGCCACAGACGATATCCTCGTCCTACTCGACCAAGGAGAGACCGCCGTCCTCATTCTCCTAGACCTCTCAGCAGCATTCGACACTGTATCCCACCTCACCCTCCGCAACCGACTATACGATGCCGGCATACGCGACAAAGCCCTGGAATGGATCACCTCCTTCCTCACCGGCAGAACCCAGAAAGTTAGACTCCCACTCTTCACCTCCAAGCCCACAGAAATCAGCTGCGGTGTACCCCAAGGCTCTTCTCTGAGCCCCACCCTATTCAAAATCTACATGGCCCCTCTCTCCGCCATCGCCCGACGACACAACCTCAACATCGTCTCCTACACCGACGACACCCAGCTAATTATCTCACTCACCAGTGACCCCACCACCGCCAAGAGAAACGTCCACGAAGGGCTGACAGCAGTCGCCACCTGGATGAACTACAACTGCCTAAAGCTGAACGCAGACAAGACCGAAGTCCTCCTCCTCGGTCCCACCACATCCGCGTGGAATAACTCCTGGGGGCCCACAGCCCTCGGACACCCTCCAACCCCCACCGACCATGCACAAAATCTAGGCGTCATCCTGGACTCATCACTCTCCATGGACCGGCAAATCAACGCCGTCTCTTCTGCATGCTTCCACACACTTCACTTACTGCTAAAGATCTTCAAATGGATCCCAACCGAGACCAGGAAGACTGTCACTCACGCCCTCGTAAGCAGCCGACTGGACTATGGTAACGCACTCTACGCCGGCACCACCATCAAGCTCCAAAAGAGACTACAGCGCATCCAGAACTCCTCGGCCAGACTAATCCTTGACATCCCTCGTCAATGCCACATCACCAAATACCTGCGGGACCTGCACTGGCTCCCCATCAACAAAAGAATAACCTTCAAGCTTCTCACCCACGCATTCAAGGCCCTCCACAACATCGGTCACGAATACTTGAACCACCGCGTTACCTTCTACACCTCTGCCAGACAACTTCGATCGGCCGACCAAGCCCTCGCTGTCATCCCCCGCATCAGGAAAACCACAGCGGGAGGCAGATCCTTCTCTCACCTGGCTGCCAAGACTTGGAACACCCTCCCGCTGCACCTTAGACAAGCTACCGCCCTAACTAAGTTCAGAAAGGACCTCAAGACCTGGCTCCTCGACTGAACTGCAACCCTCAGCGCCTTGAGACCCTTACGGGTGAATAGCCGCGCTTTACAAGAACCCAATAGATAGATAGATAGAGGTAGCTGTCAGGTTTTTTTCCCTGCTTTGTTTGCCATGTGCTGCTGGCAGCCATTTTACTCACTTCTCTTGCTGACTCTGGTGCATAGTGTGTGATGCTGCTCATTTCCTGCATGCCCTTTTATGGCCAGACTGGTGTACATCATCCATGTGAGACAGGTTGCAGTCTCAGAATTGTGATGTCATCACTTATTATTTAAAGGGCCTCTGTGCAGTATGCTTTGCCCTTGCGTTGTTTCAGACCTGTTTGTGAGAGTTCCTGTGTATTACCTGGCTGTCTGATGTCCCTCCTGGTTCCTGATCCCTGGCTTGTTCCTGACTCTGCTGTTCTCCTTGTTCCTGATTCCGGCTCGTCTGACTACTCGCTTTGGCTCCTGACTCTGCTCGTCTGACTATTCGCTTTGGCTCCTGACTCGGCTAGTCTGACTTCCAGCTCTGGTTTTGACTCCTGGCTTGTTATTTGACTTGTAGACTTTATATTATTTTTTGGTATTTATAAAGGTGTGATTATTTTTGCACTTCTCGTCTCAGTCTGATTCCTGGCACCCTGACATTACAAAAGGGCCATGAATCATGATGGTGCTAATATTCCACCTTTACCTACCATCATTTCCAGGATAGATGAACAGGATCACCGCTTTGATCAATGTGCACTAGCCCTGCAAACCCTGCTGACTCGCACTGCACATTTGGACCGAAGTGTCCGCAATTTATGGCTGCTCCTGTTTCCACTGCTGCACCTAGTCCTACCAAGAGCATGTCTGGTTCTGCACCTCTACTTCAGTGATATGGAGGTGATCCTATTCAGTGCAGAGGATTTTTGAACCAGGTGGGCATTTACTTTGAGATGTTACCTCAGGCGTTTCCCTCTGACAGAGCTTAGGTGGGATTTCTCATCTCGTTACTCTCTGACACAGCTCTTGTATGGGCTAATCCCTTATGGGAGACTAGCACCTGTGATTTCTAATTACCCTTAATTTTGTGGCCTCCTTTCGAAGGGTATTTGATGTTCCGGCTCGCTCCTCTTCTGCTGCTAAACGACTCATGTCCATTCAGCAAGGTACGAGATCTGTTGCTCAGTATGCCATTGAGTTCCGTACGCTTGCCGCAGAGGTAGGTTGGAACAATGAAGCCATTGTTGCCGTCTTCTTTCATGGGCTCTCTGATGCGATTAAAGACGAAGTTGCTGCCAGAGATTTACTAGGATCTCAAGGCTTTAGTATCTTTTTTGATCCTAATTGACATAAGACTACGAGAGAGGCCCTCTTTCAAAGAGCGCTTGTGGAAGCCTCCTGTTCCGTTGTCTCCTACGTGTTCGTTCCCACCCATGCCTCCCTCTCCTCCCATGCCTCCTGGTCCTGAGTCACCAGGTACTGCTGAGCCAATGCAGTTGGGATTCTCACATCTCTCCACGGCAGAGAGGGCCTTTAGGAGGAGGGAGGGGATCTCCTTCTATTGTGGGTTATAGGGTGTGAGATTTGAACTGGGATCTGGACCTCAGCTGCAGAATTGTTTTACAAAAGTGGTTGTTGTTTCACTTTCTTTAGGAGCGTAGCTATTGCTCAGGTGCGCTCAAGTAATAAAGTGAATTTAATAAGTAGGTGGTAAATACTCAGGTCTGATATTTGTCAGATGGAATAGAGTTCTGAGGTAGTGCTAAAGGTAGTACCTGAGCAGATTGGATGTCAAGTAAGTTCAGAGGAGGAATGGTAGAAAAGTATATGCTAAGTTAGTACGAGTCCAGCACAGTAGGGGTTACTGGAGAGACTTTAGATACATAGCGCAGCTCCTACTGTCAGCACTCGGTAGCGTGATGGCTGTGTGCGCAGCTCCTACCTCTGAATAGACTGTGTGAATCTGCCTGTCAGCACTCGCTAGCGTGAAGGCTGTGACGTCAGCTGCTGGGGCTGCTGCTTAGAGCGCTACCTGATCTCCAAAGGATTGCGCTTCCAGCTAAGTGACACTCGGTCCGAAGAGGTGAGTGCTAAGTCAAAGAAGTCTATAAACAATCAGACCCAGAGGTTGTAGCTGATATTATGTTGCAGCACTGGATATGCTGACAGCGGAATTGCAGCGGAGATAAATTCCATCTATGGTAGGTTCAGTTTATGCAAGGGAGAGGTAGAACAGCTGAATCTGCAGTTGGAAGCTGTACAGAGGGTATTTATGAAAGTTCTCTTTGCAAAGGGTATTTTAGAATATGATTCCTTAGAATCTGAGGCTCAGAGTAATTTGAGAAATAGGACGTCCTATACTTATAATCCAAGTTAGGAGAAAGAGGCAAACAAAGTTAATCCATATGCACAGCGTGCAATTCAGGAACAAAACAAATTACCAAGCACTTGTCTGCAGGTGTGCTGGTGCTGATATAGGTAAAAAGGGTGGAGTTACTAGGTGAGCAGACGTTTAACCCTTACATAGACCCCCCTCTCAGGCAAGCCGTCCCACGGCTTGCGGATGGGGGCGATCAGGATGCCTCCGATGGAACAAGGCAACCTCGGTGCATGAATGTTAACCGAGGGTTCCCAGGAGTCGTCCTGACTGGTGTAGCCCTTCCAGCGAACCAGGTACTGTATGCCACCGTTATGATGTCTGGAATCTACGAGTGCTTCAACTCCGAATTCATCAGGTAAATCTTGAATTGGGTCAGAAGGAAGTACAACACTGGTGTCCCTCATCGGTCTAGCAGGTTTTATCAGTGAGACATGGAATGTGGAATGGATGTGCAAACTAGGAGGTAGACCCAGAGTGACAGCATTTTCATTTACCAATCTAGTTATGGGAAACAGACCTATGAACTTCCTGGGAAGTTTCTTAGCAGGAATGTTCAAACGTAGATTTTTGGTTGATAGCCAAACGAAATCCCCAACAGAGTATGCTGGAGATGGCCTTCTCCTCTGGTCATAATATTTCTTTTGAGAATCTTGAGCCTGTTTGATGTTATCTTGAAGAGTCCTAAAGACCTCCAGCATGGAGTTAGTCAACTGATCTACCTGTGGAGAATCTGAGACAACACCTGGGGCTAATGAAAATGTAGGGTGAAACCCATGATTGGCAAAGAAAGGTGACATCTTAGTACTGGCATTGCTTGCATCATTATAGGCATATTCGGTGAGAGGTAAATATTCCTCCCAATCATGTTGATGTTGTGAACAGTAACACCGGAGGTACTGCTCAAGCCATTGGTTTGTTCTTTCCACCTGTCCGTTCGTCTGTGGATGATAGGAAGACGAGAAACAATGGTCGATCTGCAGGATTCTGCAAAGATGTCTCCAGAAGTTAGACGTGAACTGTGTCCCTCTGTCCGAATACAGTGTTGAAGGGATTCCATGTAATTTGATTATATGCTTGACAAATAGAGTAGCTGTCTGTGATGCTGTAGGGAGTTTATGGAATGGCACAAAGTGTGCCATCTTAGTGAGATGATCTATGACTACAAGGATTGTAAATTCGAGACTGGTAGTTCTACAATAAAATCTAAACCAACATGTTGCCATGGTTTCTCTGGAATGGGTAGAGGTAACAGAAAACCAAATGGGCTTTTATTATCGATTTTGCAGGTTGTACAGATAAGGCATTTATGTGTTCCTTTATTGAGTCCTTTAAATCAGACCACCAGAATTCTCGTGCTATCCTTTCTGAAGTGCGTCTCACTCCCTGATGTCCGGATAGAGGGGTATCATGGAACAAGTGAATCAATTGTTGTCTAAGACTGACTGGGATTTACAATTTTTCATTGATCCCTTGGTAAAGCGGACTCAGATTTCAGTGCCTCCACG
This sequence comes from Bombina bombina, assembly GCF_027579735.1. Classification (NCBI taxonomy): domain Eukaryota; kingdom Metazoa; phylum Chordata; class Amphibia; order Anura; family Bombinatoridae; genus Bombina; species Bombina bombina. The sequence continues at coordinate 987,197,991 of NC_069503.1, forward strand.
ATTTGTTTTGAGTAGGAAGATATAACACCTAAGAAGCGTTCTGGTGGTATCATAGATTTTTGTGCTGAGGTTTCTGGGGGTTTGTCCTCTTTTCGTGACAGGGCGTTTGCCTTGCCATTCTTGTTTGCTGGTCGATAGATTATATTGAAGTTGAACCTGGCAAAATACAGGCTCCATCTCACCTGTCTTGCGGAAAGGGTCTTGTTGGTTTGTAGATACTCCAGGTTTTTATGATCAGTGTAGATCACCACTGGATGGAGAGTGCCCGCGAGAAGATGCCTTCAATGTTCTAGTGACCTCTTTATTGCAAGGAGTTCTTTGTCACCAATGGGATAGTTTCTCTCAGCAGGTGACATGACTTTAGACAGGTAAGCTACTGGATGGAGTGGGGTGGCCGGTGTCTCTCGTTGTGACAGTACAGCTCCGATGGCATAATCAGAGGAATCCACCTCGAGAGTGTAAGGTAGATCAGGATTGGGAAATTTCAAGATTGGAGCTGTAGTGAAGCGGGACTTCAATTCTAGGAATTCATTATTTGCTTGAGGAGTCCAGCGGAATTGCGTAGATCCAGATAGTGTTGAGAGAGGTTTTGCGATTTTCGAGACATTCTTAATAAATTTGCGATAATAATTCGCAAAACCTAGAAAGCGTGGAGCTCCTTTTTTGTTGTGGGCTTTTTCCATTCAATGACTGTCTGTACTTTATTTTGTTCCATCTCAATTCCTGCTGGAGAGATATGGTAACCTAAGAATGAAATTTGGTTAGTGTGGAACACACATTTCTCCGGCTTGGCGTACAGATGATGAGTACGTAAGCGGGAGAGGACCCAACGGACATGTTTAATATGTTCGGATATATTTTTTGAGTAGATTAAGATGTTGTCTAAATATATCACGATCACTGTTCCCTGTAAGACCAGTTTTGTGTGCGACCTAGCAGTGAAACAGTTAATCAAATAACCACACCCTGCAATTAGCAAACATTTGACAATGCAGACTGAAAGGTATTGTTCTCTTATTAACTGTTTCACTGCTGGGCCGCACACAAAACTGGCCTTAGAGGGAAAACTGATCACGATACATACGTCTAAGAGATCCCTAAAAATATCATTGATAAAAAAAAATTGGAACGTTGCTGGGGCGTTGCAAAGCCCAAATGGCATCACGAGATATTCGTAGAGGCCGTACCTGGTACGGAACGCAGTGAGTGATTCATCACCGTCTCTAATGCAGACTAAATTATAGGCTCCACGTAGGTCAAGCTTTGTAAAAACAGTAGCTTGATGCAATCTTTCTATAAGTTTGGGAATTAACGGCAGGGGGTACCTATTTTTAATAGTCCTCTTATTAAGTTCCCAATAGTCTATTATGGGACGTAGAGATGAATCTTTGTTTTTAACAAAAAAAAATCCCCGCACCAGCTGGGGAGGTGGTTGGTCGTATAAACCCCTTACGTATGTTTTCATCCAAATATGTTTTCAGGTAATCCAATTCTGGCCTACTTAAAGGGTACAAATGACCGTAAGGAACTACTGCTCCAGGCTGGAGATCTATCGGGCAATCATAGACTCGATGCGGCGGTAGTGCCTCAGCCTCTTTTTTACTGAATACGTCAATGAAATCGGTGTATTCTTTGGGTAGTGTGAGTTCATTTTCCTGTAGATGTAAGAGTAAACCCTAATGCGGATAGCAGGTTGTCTTGCAATATGTGGATGTGAAATCGACGGACAAGTCCTTCCAATTAATTTGGGGCTGATGTAGTTGCAGCCAACTTAGGCCTAAAATAATAGGGAACAATGGTGAGGGTAGGATATCGAATGTAAGATATTCGGTGTGCCCTGAAGGTGTTTGTACCTGTAAAGGTATCGTCTGCTGTGTAATGGGACCTGTGGAGATATTGGTACCATCAATAAGGCGAATAGACACAGGTTGTTGCTTGCAAACAAAAGGAATTTTATTGACAGCTACAACATCTTTATCTATATAATTGCCGTAGGCTCCGCTGTCTACTAAGGCATTAGTCGTCAGTCTGTTTTGGTCCCACTGTAAATGGAGAGAGAGATAACAATAAGTGGAATTGCTCTGACAGGTATGTGCAGTGTGAATGTGATGGAACTTACTTTTCCTTGATTTTTGAAGTACTGGACACTCTTTTACGGTGTGGCTGGGATTTGTGCAGTACATACAGAGGTACTGTGTTCTCCTTCGGTTCCGTTCTTCTGAGGTAAGAGGACCTCTAATCACACCTATGTCCATAGGTTCGACTGTATTCTTGCAGGAAGTTGCTGGTTTTACATAATTCGAGGGTTTAGATGTGCTTTCTGGCGTACCCCTCTCACTTCTCCTCTCTCGCAGCCTGCGATCTATTTGTATCGTCAGCTTCATTAATCCTTCCAAGGTATCGGGAAGCTCTACTTGGGCTAGCTCATCCTTAATAGGATCTGACAGGCCAATCCTGTATTGATTTTTTAGCGCGATGGCGTTCCACTGCGAATCGGTTGAATACAGTTTGAATTCCGTGATATAATCTTCAACCTGTCTTCGGCCTTGTTTGAGGCCTCTCATATTGGATTCTGCAGTTAACTGTAAGTTAGAATCAACATAAAGTTCATCCATTGTAGCAAGAAACTGAGGTAGGGAGGTTAAGACTGGATCATTGGCCTCATACAGTGTATCCGCCCACACCCTTGGTTCGCCACGTAGGAAAGATATCATAGTTAGCACTTTGATTTTTATCTGTGCTGTAGGTTTTTGGCTTCAATTGAAATAACAGAGTGCAAGCATTTTTGAAATGTCTATAATTCTTGCGATTACCTCAGAAGGTATCAGGCAGTGAGACTTGAGGTTCTATGATAGACTCTGAAGAGGATGCTTTTGGAGTGAGGGAGTCCCTTATTATACCTCTTAAGGTCTGGTTCTCAACTTGAAGCTCCCTGAGTCCTTGTGAGAGCTGGTCCACTCTCTGAGAAAGATTATACACCACTTGTGGCATTTCGGCTGGGTCCATCTTAAAGGCTTGGTAATATGTGAGATTTGAACTGGGATCTAGACCTCAGCTGCAGAATTGTTTTACAAAAGTGGTTGTTTCACTTTCTTTAGGAGCGTAGCTATTGCTCAGGTGCGCTCAAGTAATAAAGTGAATTTAATAAGTAGGTGGTAAATACTCAGGTCTGATATTTGTCAGATGGAATAGAATTCTGAGGTAGTGCTAAAGGTAGTACCTGAGCAGATTGGATGTCAAGTAAGTTCAGAGGAGGAATGGTAGAAAAGTATATGCTAAGTTAGTACAAGTCCAGCACAGTAGGGGTTACTGGAGAGACTGTAGATACATAGCGCAGCTCCTACCTCTGAATACACAGTGTGTATCTGCCTGTCAGCACTCGGTAGCGTGATGTCTGTGTGGGCAGCTCCTACCTCTGAATAGACTGTGTGAATCTGCCTGTCAGCACTCGCTAGCGTGAAGGCTGTGACATCTACCTGATCTCCAAAGGATTGGGCTTCCAGCTAAGTGACACTCGGTCCGAAGAGGTGAGTGCTAAGTCAAAGAAGTCTATAAACAATCAGACCCAGAGGGTGTAGCTGATATTATGTTGCAGCACTGGATATGCTGAAAGCGGAATTGCAGCGGAGATAAGTTCCGTCTATGGTAGGTTCAGTTTATGCAAGGGAGAGGTGCAACAGCTGAATCCGCAGTTGGAAGCTGTACAGAAGGTATTTATGAAAGTTCTCTTTGCAAAGGGTATTTTAGAAGATGATTCCTTAGAATCTGAGGCTCAGAGTAATTTGAGAAATAGGACGTCCTATACTTATAATCCAAGTTAGGAGAAAGAGGCAAACAAAGTTAAGCCATATGCATAGCGTGCAATTCAGGAACAAAACAAATTACCAAGCACTTGTGTGCTGGTGCTGATATAGGTAAAAAGGGTGGAGTTACTAGGTGAGCAAGAGTTTAACCCTTACATAGGGCCACCTTTTGAGGTCTTGTCCTACACGACCGGAAAAATGCTCACACCTAAGGTCCTGTTGGGGGCAGACCTTGGGTGGTCTTTTCTCGTCCCTGGAACCGCTAAAGGAGAAACCTTTGGTTACGGTTGTCCTTTCCTGGGTGGACTCCTCCATAGTCACCCAGGCTCTTGTTGACTCCGGTGCTGCGGGCTATTTCATTGACAGTGCTTTTGCATCAAAGCACTCCATTCCTGTTATGCCTTGGTCCATTCCGCTTGCTATTGAGGCCATTGATGGCAGGCCTCTTCAGCCAGCACTCGTTACTCACGAGACCACTCCGTTATCAATGGCTGTTGGGGCTCTCCATTTTGAAACCCTCCAGTTCCAGGTGATAAATTCTCTGCATTTTCCAGTTGTTCTGGGTTATCCCTGGCTCCAAAAGCACAATCCCAGTCTTGATTGGCGCAGGTCCGAAATTTTGTCGTGGTCTCCGCAATGTATTTCCACTTCTTCTTCTTCGGAAACCAGTTAAAGTCTTGTGCACTTCTTCGGTATCTCAATTGCCAGAGGAGTACCAAGAGTTCCTAGACGTTTTTGACAAGGTGCGTGCTGGTACGTTGCCTCCTCACCGGTCTTACGATTCTGCCATAGACCTGCAACCCGGAGCCATTCCTCCTCGGGCCGGGTTTAACCTCTGTCTGTTGCAGAGAATTGTGCTATGGAGGAGTATGTTACCGATGCTCTGTCGTGGGGGATAATCCACAAATCCTGCTCTCCTGCAGGGTTTGGCTTCTTCTTTGTGAAGAAAAAGGGTGGCGAGTTAAGACCATGCATCAATTATAGGGGTCTTAATCATCTTACCATTAAGAATGCTTACCCTATTCCACTCATTACGGAACTCTTTGACCGCCTCAAGAGAGCTACGGTCTTTTCTAAACTTGATTTGAGAGGAGCGTACAATCTCGTTAGGATCAAGGAGGGCCACGGATGGAAAACCGCATTTAACAACAGGAGCGGGCATTATGAGTATCTTGTAATGCCCTTTGACCTATGTAATGCTCCTGCTGTTTTTCAGGAATTTATTAATGATGTCCTACGAGATATGTTGCAACAGTGTATTTAGACGACATCCTCATACACTCACCCACGCTTGAGGCTCATCGTTCTAATGTTACACAGGTTCTTCAGAGACTACGTGAGAACGGCCTGTTTTGTAAACTCGAGAAATGTGAGTTCCATCAGACTCAAGTAACCTTCCTAGGTTATGTTATCTCCGTTGCAGGGTTCTCCATGGATCCTGACAAGTTGTCTGCAGTTCTGTAGTGGCCTCACCCAGTTGGTCTATTCAACGTTTTTTGGGGTTCGCCAATTACTATAGAAAGTTTAATAAAAACTTTTCTTCCTTGGTCAAACCTATCACAGACATGACCCGCCTCAAGGGAGCTACGGTCTTTTCTAAACGATTTGAGAGGAGCGTACAATCTCGTTAGGATCAAGGAGGGCCACAATTGGAAAACAGCATTTAACACCAGGAGCAGGCATTATGAGTCTCTTGTAATGCCCTTTGGCCTATGTAATGCTCCTGCTGTTTTTCAGGAATTTATTAATGATAGAATTATTACTATAGAAAGTTTATTAAAAAGTTTTCTTCCTTGGTCAAACCTATCACAGACATGACCCGTAAAGAGAATGATCCACTCCATTGGTCACCTACTGCCATTAAGGCCTTTGATAGTCTTAAGACTACCTTTGCTGCCGCTCCAGTTCTGGCTCATCCTAACCCTGCACTGCCTTTCGTTCTTGAGGTCGATGCGTCTGAGACTGGAGTAGGTGCCCTCTTGTCTCAACCTCCTACGCCTGACGGTTCCTTGCATCCGTGCGGTTTCTTCTCTAAGAAATTGTCTCCAGCAGAGTGCAATTATGAAATTTGGCGATGGGTAATTACTGGCCATATTTTGGCACTCAAGGAATGGAGGCATCTTCTCGAGGGTACTAGCGTATCAGTGCTCATTCTTACTGACCACAATAATTTAACTTATCTATCTGAAATCTGAAGCAAAACGTTTGTCCCCCAGACAGGCCAGATGGGCGCTAATTTTGCCTGGTAGTAAGAATGTTAGGGCTAATGCCCTCTCTCGAGAATTCTCGCCTCTGTCCAAAGGAGTCTGTACCTACTCTAGTTATACCTCCTGACCATATTTTGGCTACCATATGTACTAATTTGACTTCTCCCTTGGGGGGGTGGAGATCCTGGCTGCACAAACCAATGCACCTCCTGAGAAACCTAGTGGTAAGTGTTTTGTTCCTGAGAATCTTCAATCTGAACTTTTGCAAACTTACCACTATCCTAAAGCCGCAGGTCACCCAGGCAAGAACCAAATTATTTGGTCTGTCACTCGACAATTCTGGGGGCCAGGTCTTCGTTCTGATGTTGCTGCGTATGTTGCCTCCTGTTCAGTTTGTGCACAGAATAAGACTCCTCAACGTCTTCCTGTGGGTCTTCTTCAACCTATTGCTAATGGTGAGCGTCCTTGGACACATCTTTCCATGGACTTCATTGTCGAGCTCCCTGTTTCCAATGGCAATACTGTTATCCTTATGGTGGTTGACCGTTTTTCTAAAATGTCACATTGCATTCCCTTGAAGAAGCTGCCTACCGCTCAGGAGCTTGCTTCAATTTTTGCCCGGGAGGTCTTCCGTTTACATGGGTTACCCAAGGAGATAGTGTCGGACCGGGGTAGCCAGTTTGTCTCCAGATTTTGGCGTTCCTTTTGTGCTCAAATGGGGATCCAGCTTTCCTTCTCACCAGCTTTCCTTATCACCCTCAATCCAATGGGGCTGCGAAACGGTCTAATCAAGCTCTGGAACAGTTCCTTCATTGCTATGTCTCAGATCACCACAATAATTGGTCTGAACTGTTACCTTGGGCAGAGTTTGCTCGTAATATTGCTATTAATGCTTTCTCCAAGTTATCCCCGTTCATGTCGAATTATGGGTTTCAACCATCCTTGTTGCCCGATTCATTCATGTCTCAGGGTATTCCGGCTTTGGAGGAGCATCTCCGGCTACTCCGTTCCACGTGGGTGCAGATTCAGGATTGCCTTCATCGTTCTATGCAGTGCCAAAAGTTCCAGGCTGATCGTAGGCATCTGCCAGCGCCTTCCTACCAGGTTGGTGACAGGGTTTGGCTGTCCTCCCGCAACTTGAACCTTCATGTGCCTTCCAATAAACTGGCTCCCCGTTATGTTGGTCCTTTTCGAATACTCAGACGGGTCAATCCTGTGGCCTACGCTCTTGACCTTCTTCCTGCAATGCGCATCTCCAATGTTTTTCATGTCTACCTCTTGAACCCATTGGTTTGTAATCAGTTTACCACTGTGTTGCCTCGTCCCTGTCCTATCTTTGTTGACAACCATGAATAATATGAGGTCAGCAGGATTATTGACTCTCGTATGTCCAGGGGCCGCGTATAGTATTTGGTTCACTGGAGGGGTTACGGTCCGAAGGAGTGTTCATGGGTTCTCTCCTCTGATGTTTATGCTCCCGCCCTCCTCCGTGCCTTCCATGCCCGTTTCCCCAATAAGCCTTTTGTCCTCCCATGGGGAGGGGTCGTCGAGGGGAGGGTACTGTCAGGGTTTTTTCCCTGCTTTGTTTGCCATGTGCTGCTGGCAGCCATTTTACTCACTTCTCTTGCTGACTCTGGTGCATAGTGTGTGATGCTGCTCATTTCCTGCATGCCCTTTTATGGCCAGACTGGTGTACATCATCCATGTGAGACAGGTTGCAATCTCAGAATTGTGATGTCATCACTTATTATTTAAAGGGCCTCTGTTCAGTATGCTTTGCCCTTGCGTTTTCTCAGACCTGTTTGTGAGAGTTCCTGTGTATTACCTGGCTGTCTGACGTCCCTCCTGGTTCCTGATCCCTGGCTTGTTCCTGACTCTGCTGTTCTCCTTGTTCCTGATTCCGGCTCGTCTGACTACTCGCTTTGGCTCCTGACTCGGCTCATCTGACTATTTGCTTTGGCTCCTGACTCAGCTTGTCTGACTACCAGCTCTGGTTTTGACTCCTGGCTTGTTATTTCACTTGTGGACTTTTTATTATTTTTTGCTATTAATAAAGGTGTGATTATTTTTGCACTTCTCGTCTCAGTCTGATTCCTGGCATCCTGACAGTAGCTGGGGCAAATGGTTGGCAATTAAAGAACAAAATATGGCCACCACTGGGCTAATATAGTTGGACTGATGTAGATCTGGTTGGTGTGAGTCAGTGTCTTGACAGTTAGTGGTGGCTTCTGGGTGACTCAGGGCTGCCTTGAGTAAAACTGCATAGAATAGTGCTCACTAATCCAGGCTCTCGTTTAGCAGCCGGGACTTACAGAGAGGAGAGTAAGACTGTAGAGGTCCCAGTTTTGGAGTGTCACGCAAAACCTTGAACCGCTGACCTCTGTATATATCACTTAAATGTGTAGCTAAAGAATATGTGTCCTCTTTTTGGGCCCTTAAAAGGTTGAGATGAGTGAACTTATAATAAAATAATTGGTTGAAGTATAATAAATAGGTACTAAACTGATGTAGTACTTGGTATTTAGGACATATCCAATATTGTAAAACACTTGTATTTCAAGCATTCTATGAAACACACCTTTTTAGAGTTGGATTCAACCAATACTAATATACTTCTTTTATTTTTCAGCCTAGTTTTCTTATCTATTGTCTATGCTGTTTTCCATTTATATCCTTTAGCACATAAACTCATGATCCCACCTGCTCTGCAAATTATCTTACGTAAAAGTGGTATACATCAGATGGCAATTTATGGGCAAGGCACTCTACATATATATAAATATAATGAAAGTATATTGTAGAGTTTGTTTTATATCTACAATATATTATTTTATATTACCATCTTACAGTGTTTCATTCCCTTTAAAGTGATGCTGCACTTCAATGTGCTGTCTAATTGCAGAGCCTAGTATATATTGTCTAAAGGCTGGTCTTACTTTTCAAGACCATGTGAACAGAGCTATATTGTTTACTTTGCTCAGATGCTGGCTGTCTGACCACTTGGGAGCTGTCTCTTAGGAAACACAGCAACTGATCCTCTTTCTTTGTGATCACTATGCAGAATGGACATAAAACTCCAGATGATGACAAGCTAAGAACAGTTGTGTGTGTCATTCTTAAATAGCATGTTGTGCATTTTCTAGCTGCTAGAATTAAAGGTAAGTCTTTTTTTATTAAAACATTTATTGGTGTATAATTCTAATAATGGAGTATTACTAATGGAGTGTTTAGTAACACCCTCATTTTCTACTTTGTGCAGCAATAAATAGATTTATTTGTATAATTACTCTGGGGGATCTGTTGAATTCTGGAGAGCTGTGATTTTCTTTTTTTTTCTTTTCCTAAAGAGGAATTTGAGTTTCTTTGACTGTGAAGAAGTTATTTTAGCAACTTGAGTGAGGAGGTCAGTGAATAGCTCAAAAAGGTTGAATTTGTTTGAAGAATACTGCTGTTTTCCTAAATAATTAAATAAGCTTGTAAGAATATATATATATATATATATATATATATATATATATATATATATATATATATATATATATATATATATATATTTACTAATGCCTAATAGCAAGATTTTTATAAATTGTAAGAAAATTCTGATAATGCGTCCGTATCTCATGTTATATATAACATATACCTTCCACTTTTAAAGTGATGTGAAAGTTTTTCTATATTAACAGGCTGTTTTTTAACACCTGACTCTATAATTTTGCCTAAAGGAACACTAAAGTTATAATTAAACTTTAAGTAGCAAGATAGAGCATGTATTTTCTATTATCATATTAGCTTTGTTCTCTTGTTTGTTAAAGAGTAAATCTAGGTAGGCTCATGAGAGTTCCACATGAATTTAGCACTCAATGTATGTAGTGTTTGTGTTCATAGCAATGGTATATCCCTATCAACAGAGACTGTTTTTGTCCAGATTACTACAAGGGAGTGTTCTGCATTGCCAATAACAAAAGAAAAAATGACGTCATTCCAATTGCTAGTGGGATATTCAACTCCTGGCCAACAGAAGGAGGCAAAGAGTACCCCAGCAAATCTGTTAAGGGTAACTTCCCTTACCCATAATCCCCAGTCATTCTCTTTGCCTCTGTCAATGGAGGAAGTGCGAAGTTGGTGTCAAGATATTTAATCCTTTTATGGGTACTTTTCCCTGCAAGCCAGAATTGGGGTCTAGCTGTGTCCACATCAATCTCTTTAGTAAGAGTAGTGGTGATTTTTAGCAGTTAAAAGGCGGCGAGATAGTCTATCCTTTACTTTTAACAATTTGCTACCCCTTTGCAGAAAGCCAGAGTTTGTTACTCTGTTCTTTATTTCCTACAGGTCCATGACAGGGAGTGTAGTACCTGCCACACCTAAGGAGCAGCATCTGTCCTGCAGGATCTAAGGTAAGTGCTTTGCCTTCTATGTACTGAAGGACAGCAGCACTTATAAGGTAAATCCTCTTATGGATCCATTTTTGGGACAAGTTATCCTTTTTTAGTTAAGGATACATTTATTGGACAGATCATTTATATTAAGTGCTTAACATTTGATGACACATAGCGTTAATAGTAAGAGACTTTCACTTGGCTGAAGGATTATAGCTTTACAGACATTCCAACCTGCAAAAACTAATTTTAGGGAGATGCCTCCCTGCCCCAATCACAAAAAGTGAGAAAATAAAATAAAATAAAAAAGACAAGATGAACCTTGCATGTATAAATATATATAAAAATATATAACAATTTTATAGCTATAAAGTATGTGAGTCTGCACAATATAAAGTATGGGAGTCTGCACAATATAAAGTATGGGAGTCTGCACAATATAAAGTATGGGAGTCTTCACAATATAAAGTATGGGAGTCTTCACAATATAAAGTATGGGAGTCTTCACAATATAAAGTTTGGGAGTCTGCACAATATAAAGTTTGGGAGTCTGCACAATATAAAGTTTGGGAGTCTGCACAATATAAAGTTTGGGAGTCTGCACAATATAAAATATGGGAGTCTGCACAATATAGAGTATAGGAGTCTGCACAATATAGAGAGTATGGGAATCTGAACAATATAACGTTTTGGAATCTGCACAAAATAGAGAGTTTGGGAGTCTGCACAATATCGAGACTATGGGAGTCTGCACAATATATAAAGTATAGGAGTCTGCACATCTCACCTATATATATCAGGTCAGCTATGTCTCGCACCGCACTAGAGTTCAGAAAGGGGGAGAAAAGTCCAGAGAGGAACGCAGTAACTATTTACATTGAGCTATAATGGAACAGTGACATCTACAGGTAGAAATGAAAAGTGCAGGCACAAATTTGATTTTCTCTTACACTGCTCTTTCCGGGATATTGTGTTTAATTTCCGGGTGTCAGGGAGCCGCTATTTCAATGTGGGAGAGTTGGGATGTCTAGCTTTATTGTGACTGCTGGACAGCATGGAACCAATAGTTTGCATGGGATTTCATAACATGTGCTTAATAAACAATACTTTAACCCCTTAATGACCACAGCACTTTTCCATTTTCTGTCCGTTTGGGACCAAGGCTATTTTTACATTTTGCGGTGTTTGTGTTTAGCTGTAATTTTCTTCTTACTCATTTACTGTACCCACACATATTATATACCGTTTTTCTCGCCACTAAATGGACTTTCTAAAGATACCATTATTTTCATCATATCTTATAATTTACTATAAAAAAATTTATAAAATATGAGGAAAAATGGAAAAAAACACACTTTTTCTAACTTTGACCCCCAAAATCTGTTACATATCTACAACCACCAAAAAACACCCATGCTAAATAGTTTCTAAATTTTGTCCTGAGTTTAGAAATACCAAATGTTTACATGTTCTTTGCTTTTTTTGCAAGTTATAGGGCCATAAATACAAGTAGCACTTTGCTATTTCCAAACCACTTTTTTCCAAAATTAGCGCTAGTTACATTAGAACACTAATATCTTTCAGGAATCCCTGAATATCCCTTGACATGTATATATATTTTTTTTAGTAGACATCCCAAAGTATTGATCTAGGCCAATTTTGGTATATTTCATACCACCATTTCACCGCCAAATGCGATCAAATACAAAAAATCGTTCACTTTTTCACAAATTTTTTCACAAACTTTCGGTTTCTCACTGAAATTATTTACAAACAACTTGTGCAATTATGGCATAAATGGTTGTAAATTCTTCTCTGGGATCCCCTTTGTTCAGAAATAGCAGACATATATGGCTTTGGCGTTGCTTTTTGGTAATTAGAAGGCCGCTAAATGCCACTGCGCACCACAAGTGTATTATGCCCAGCAGTTAAGGGGTTAATTAGGGAGCTTGTAGGGTTAATTTTAGCTTTAGTGTAGTAGACAACCCCAAGTATTGATCTAGGCACATTTTGGTATATTTCATGCCACCATTTCACCGCCAAATGCGATCAAATTGAAAAAAAAAGTTCAATTTTTCACAATTTTAGGTTTCTCACTGAAATAATTTACAAACAGCTTGTGCAATTATGGCACAAATGGTTGTAAATACTTGTCTGGGATCCCCTTTGTTCAGAAATAGCAGACATATATGACTTTGGCGTTACTTTCTGGTAATTAGAAGGCCGCTAAATCCTGCTGCGCCTCACACGTGTATTATGGCTAGCAGTGAAGGGGTTAATTAGGCAGTTTGTAGGGAGCTTGCAGGGTTAATTTTAGCTTTAGTGTAGAGATCAGCCTCCCACCTGACACATCCCACCCCCTGATCCCTCCCAAACAGCTCCCTTCCCTCCCCCACCCCACAATTGTCCCCGCCATCTTAAGTACTGGCAGAAAGTCTTAGCCCCCAACCTCCCTGATCCCCCCCCAAAACCACTCTCTAACCCTTCCCTCTGCCTCATTGGGGGCCATCTTGGGTACTGGCAGCTGTCTGCCAGTACCCAGTTTGCAAAAAAAAAGTGCTTTTTTTTTTTGTTTGTTTGTTTGTTTTTTTTCTGTAGTGTAGCTTCCCCCCCCCACACAGACAAACCCCCACCACCTTGCTGATCGTTTTTTTTTTTAACTTTTTAGCAATTTTTAACATTTGTTAACATTTTTTATTATTGGATTTTCTGTAGCGTAGCGGTTCCCACCCACTCCCTCCCCGTGCACGCGCCCGCCCCCGCCCTCCCGTGCACGCGTGCGCATCCGTGCGAGCCCACGGCCATCCCCGCCCACGATCCCGCCCCCCCTCCACATCAGCAGGGCCATCGATGGCCGCCACCCGCCTCCCGGTCCGGCTCCCACCCACCAACGCAGTGAGCCACCGATCTCCGGTGCAGAGAGGGCCACAGAGTGGCTCTCTCTGCACCGGATGGCTTAAAAAGGTTATTGCAGGATGCCTCCATATCGAGGCATCACTGCAATAACCGGAAAGCAGCTGGAAGCGAGCGGGATCGCTTCCAGCTGCTTTCCACACCGAGGACGTGCAGGGTACTTCCTCAGGCGTTAACTGCCTTTTTTTTGAGGACGTACCCTGCACGTCCTCGGTCGTTAAGGGGTTAATCATTGGAATGGATTCTGAGCTTTTTTTAACATATTGGGACAGTTTTTAGAGAGTTTGCTTAATGGTCTTAATTTTAAGCCGTAAAATTTTCAACCTCTTATTTTTATTAATTTGAAATTATTTTACTGTTCGATAATTTAATTTTTTGGGGGGATCTTCTTTCTGTGGCTATGATTACAGTAATGGATTCAGAATTAGATCAGTCCATATCTATGGACAAATGCTTATTATGTTTAGAGGCTCAAATTGTCCTGCCAATGCAATTTTGTTCCTAATGCTTATCAAAAACTCTAATATTTAAAGACAAGTTACTCCCTCCTGAGCCAAGTTTCTCTCAGGATAATGCTGTGCGTGACATGCCTCAGCTTTCTCCTCAAACGTCCCAAGCTTTAGTTGTTTCTAATACTGCGCCTTTGGTGTCCACTCAAACCCCTGGAGGTGTTTATTTACCTGGGGATTTTGCCGCTCAGATTACATTTTCAGTTTCAGCGGCTTTGTCAGCTTTCCCTTCTTCGGGTAAGCGTAAGAGAAAATCTAAAAAAAAATCTGCAAGTAAGGCTTCAGACCCCTCTAAATCTGCGCTGGTCAACCTTTCTTAATTATCTGATGAGGAAAATACTTCAGTAGCTTCTGAAGGTGAAATTTCAGACTCTGGCTCCTTGTCGGTTAAATCTTCAGAATCATGGATCATTATCATTTCTTGAGGTTTGCTTTTCTGGACAAGCATTTCCAGTTTATTGCTCTTCTGTTTGGTCTTGCCACAGCTCCCAGAGTATTTACAAAAGTTCTGGGAGCTCTTTTGGCATTGATCAGATCCCAGGGAATTGCTGTGGCGCCTTATCTAGACGACATCTTGGTCCAGGCGTCATCTTTGTAACTATCACAATCTCATACAGAGATGTTGTCTTTTCTTCGTTCCCACGGATGGAAAGTAAATCTGGAAAAGAGTTCTCTAGTTCCATCTACAAGAGTGATTTTCCTAGGGACAATCATAGAATCTCTGTCTATAAAGATGTCAGGCTACAAATATGAAGTTAACGATGGAACACAATTCACAGATCTTAATTTATTAATAATTGTTTTGTTTCACTATTGTAAAGGAATATCACTATGGCTTAGTGATATTCTCACCTAATAGTGATAGTTTAGTGGTTTATTTTGCCACACCCCAGATTATGCAGTTAGGGTTAAGCAAACTTGAATAGGATTTGTAGAAATTGTTCTCAATATTAAGTTAGCTTTAGTTCTTAAGTTGCAGGTGTAGTAATGGTTCTATTAACTCTCAGAGTCTTATGCAGTGTAACACATAAATATTTAACTAGTAACCAGGTTCTGTTAACAGTTATACATATGCTCATGCAGTATTGCTATTTTATTTGCAGAGATTACTTGTACCTTGTCTTGTGTTGCACTTGTAGTGTGGCAGAGCTGTAATGAATGCACAGCCTGTTCTGTGGAAGTTCCAGTTTCACTGTGGAAGCTGTGTTGTTTATTAATCTGCAGTCAGGATGTTTCAATAAGGGTTAAAGCCAGATTTTCAGTGACAAGTTCTGTGGTAACTCTCCTTTAAATACTAACTACACAGTGAAAGTTCTCCAAGTAACAAAGCATTAGAACACATAGAATAATACTTGCAGTTTGGTTCAGGCAGTTCATTCAATTGATTGCATGTCAGCTCCTAAGTTAATGAACTCTGCAGTTGTTTGGATGAATTCCAGTTAAAGTTGAACAAAGTATCAAAAAGTTCCTGTGAGGAAAAAAGTTCAGAAAACAAGTTATTCAAAGTAGTTAGGCTCAGGTAAATAGGGTAGCCTTGTACTCCAAATTACTAAGCAAAGAGAATTGATTTGGGGTGGTTTTTAAAGGCAAGCTGCAAGTTTGTTGCTTGAAGGATTCCGCTGGGTCCTAGAAGGAGCTAGGTTCCTGACATGACCCCCCACTCAGGGCAACGGTCCCACAGTTGCCGGTCTGGGACGATTTGGATTTCTGCGATGGAAGAGAGTGACCAGCCGTTGAGCTCTAAGATTGGTTGCAGGTTCCCATGTGTCGTCATCAGCTGAATAATTTTTCCAGCGTACCAGATATTGTAATTCACCTCTATGGAACCTGGAATCCAGCAGGGAATGCACTTCATATTCGTCTGGATCCAGTGCCTGAGGAGGTGGTGGAAGAATGAGTTGAGAGTGACGAGTGGCTCTGTATGGTTTCAATAGTGACACATGAAATGTGGGGTGGACCTTAATACTATCAGGTAATTTAAGAGTCATTGCGTTTTCATTGACAATTCTAACTATAGGGAATGGTCCTATGAACAGACCCGAGAGTTTCTTACTCGGTATCTGTAATTTCATGTTTTTGGTGGATAGCCAAACGAGATCACCTATGGCGTATATAGGTGGTGGTCTTCTCTTGAGGTCGTAATAATGCTTTTGAGTGAGCTGAGCATTTTTTATGTTCTCCTCAATTAAGCGGAAATTGTCTTGTAAGGAATCATGTAGATCATCGATTAAGGGTGAATTTAAGGTGTCTGTTGCAATGAAAGATATTGTTGGATGGTAGGCATAATTTGCATAAAATGGTGTAGATTTTGTAGATGAGTTTACAGCATTGTTATAGGCAAATTCAGCCATGGAGAGGAAGTTCATCCAATGTTCTTGATGGTAGGAACAATAGCACCGAAGATATTGTTCCAGCCATTGATTCAGTCTCTCTGATTGACCATTGGTCTGAGGGTGAAATGATGTCGAGAAACGATGATCGATCTGTGTTAAGTCACAAAGTTTTGTCCAGAAATGTGAGGTGAATTGTGTTCCTCTATCGGTGGTTATTATCTTTGGTAACCCATGTAGCTTGAGTATGTTATCTATGAATAAATGTGCTGTCTCAGAGGATGTGGGTACTTTGTGATACGGCACAAAATGGGCCATCTTAGTAAATATATCTATGACCACTAGGATTGTTGTCTGTTTATTTGATTCAGGTAAATCCACTATGAAATCCATCGATAGATGGTACCAGGGTCTCTTCGGTACTGGTAATGGAGTTAATAATCCATACGGAGCTCTTCTCTCGGATTTCGAAGTGGCACAAATGGCACAAGTTAAGATATAGTCTCGGATGGATTCTTTCATTTTTGGCCACCAACAATCCCGTGAAAGCTGTTCCAAGGTTCGGTAAATTCCTGGGTGTCCGGCTAATGGAGAGTCATGGTATAACTTGAGCAAATTTATTCGCAATGCTTTGGGAATGTATAATTTCCCTTCATGGTAGTACAGGTCATCAATCTTATGCACAGAAGAGTGAGGTAGCTCCGGCTCCTTGAGACAATGACGTTTGATTTCGGTTATCACATCGGTGGTTAGACCTACAAAACATTCGGTAGGTAAGATAGTGGTATTTTGGGTTGTTGTTTTAGGTTTCTCAGGTAGGCGAGACAGAGCATCTGCTTTACCATTCCTGGAGGCAGGTCTATATACAATATTGAAGTTGAAGCGCGAGAAGAATAAACTCCAACGGACCTGTCTTGCTGAAAGAGTTTTGTTGTTTTCTAAATAAAGTAGGTTCCTGTGATCTGTGAAAATGGTAATAGGAAACTTGGTACCTTCGAGAAGATGCCTCCAGTGTTCCAGTGATCTTTTTATTGCGAGGAGTTCTTTATCTCCTATGGAATAATTTCTTTCAGCTGTTGACATCATCTGTGAGAAGTAAGAAACTGGATGGATGGGATCGTTTGGTGTTTCCTGTTGAGAGAGAACTGAGCCTAAGGCAAAATCAGAGGAATCAACTTCCAACACATAGTGGTGTTCGGGGTTCGGAAATCTTAGAATGGGTGCTGATGTAAAACTATCCTTTAAATATTCAAAAGCTGAATTAGCGTCTGGATCCCAGTTATAAGATGAGTTAATGCTGGTTAATTTCGTCAGTGGTTTTGCTATCTTGGAAAAGTTTCTAATGAATTTCCTGTAGTAGTTTGCAAAACCTAGGAATTTTTGGAGTTCCTTTCTGGACTTGGGTATTAACCAATTTTTTACAGCGTCTACTTTTTGTTTTTGCATAGTGATACCTGTTGGTGAGATATCATATCCAAGGAATGACACATGCTTGGTATGGAATATGCATTTCTCCAACTTAGCATACAGTTTATGCTCTCGGAGCCTAGACAGTACCCATCGCACGTGTGTTTTGTGTTCTGTTTCATTTTTAGAATAAATCAAAATATCGTCTAGGTATATCACAAGACAGATGTCTAAGAGATCTCTGAACACATCGTTTATGAAGTGTTGAAAAGTGGCGGGTGCGTTGCACAGTCCAAACGGCATGACAAGGTACTCATAAAGGCCATACCTTGTCCTGAATGCGGTCAACCATTCGTGTCCTTCTTTTATCCTCACTAAGTTATAGGCTCCCCTTAAATCGAGTTTCGTGTATATAGTTGCCTCAGATAACCTTTCGATTAGTTCTGGGATTAATGGGAGTGGGTAACGATTTTTTATTGTGCGTTTGTTGAGTTCTCTGTAATCGATTATGGGACGTAATGATGAATCCTTATTCCGCACAAAAAAAATTCCGGCACCTGCTGGTGATGTTGATGCTCTGATAAATCCTTTCCGTAAATTTTCTTCGAGATACTCCTTTAAATGATCCAATTCTGGCTTGCAGAGAGGGTACAAGTGTCCATAAGGGATGGAAGAACCAGGTTGAAGTTGTATTGGACAATCGTATGCACGATGAGGAGGCAAGTTCTCAGCTTCTACTTTACTGAATACATCCTTGAAATCTGCATAAGGTGAAGGAATTTGCAACTCAGGTTTTTCTGTAGCTATTTCGGTCTGGAGTAGAACATGTTTGTGGAAACATGTTGTTTTACAATAGACTGAATCAAATTTTATGGAAGATAGTGACCAGTGGATAACTGGATTATGTAATTTGAGCCAACTAATACCCAAAACCACTGGGAAATGTGGTGACGAGACAACATCAAATGAGAGGTGTTCTGTGTGTCCTGCTGTAGTAACTGTTAACGGTGTGGTATGGTGTGTGATAGGGCCAGTTTTAGGTTCTGAACCGTCAATCATATGAAAAGAAAATGGAGTATGCTTTTTTATAAGGGGTATTTTATTTTGCTTTACAACATTATAATCAATAAAGCATCCATAAGCTCCCGAGTCTATGATGGCTTCAGTAGTCAGCTGATCTTGGTCCCACTGTATGGAGAGAGTTAACATGCAATAAGTTTTAGTTTTTGTGGTGTTTAATAAATAACTTGTAACTTTGAACTTACATTTCTTGTTTTTCTGTAAAATGGGACACTCCTGGACTGAATGTGTAGGATTGGCGCAATACATGCACAGATTATTACTCTTCCTGCGGTATCTTTCTTCTGTTGTTAAAGGACCACGGGCTATTCCGATATCCATGGGAACAGCTGTTTGTTTACTATGTTGGGTTGGTTGAGGTGGGGAATAGATAGAAGGTTTTGGTCGGACATCTGCAGAAAACCTTTCTGCCTTCCTTTCTCGCAGTCTGCGATCCAATTGTTTTGCAGCATTCATCATTCCTTCTAAGGTTTTTGGGAGTTCTATCCTGGCGATTTCATCTTTCAAGCTCTCCGAGAGGCCTAAACGGAACTGGTTTCGAAGTGCAATCTGACTCCATTCCGAATCAGCTGCGTATAATTTGAATTCCGTGATGTACTCCTCCACGGGTCTCTTGGCTTGCTTAAGGTTCCTCATGGAGGCTTCAGCGGACATTTGTACATCAGTGTCGTGAAAAAGATCATCCATACATGTGAAAAAATCAGAAAGGGATCCTAGCACTGGGTCATTATGTTCGCACAGATTGTCAGCCCAGATTCTTGGCTCACCCCTCAGGAATGAAATAGTACTGAATACCTTGATCCTCTCTGTGGGATAACTGTGAGGTCGTAGATTATAAAGTAAATGACATGAATTCTTAAACTGCCTATACTGCTTCCTGTTTCCAGAAAAGAGCTCTGGTAGTGAAACTGAAGGTTCAGGTGTTTGCTGAGGTGGTGCAGTATGAGTAGTAAGTGAGTCTCTTATAATTCCCCTTAAAGACTGATTTTCAATTTGTAAATCATGAACCGCCTGAGCAAGCTGATCAACCTTTTGGGAGAGGTTGTAAACTATCTGTGGTAGATCTGGTGGCTCCATTTTTAGGGCTTAGTAATATGTCAGGCTACAAATATGAAGTTAACGATGGAACACAATTCACAGATCTTAATTTATTAATAATTGTTTTGTTTCACTATTGTAAAGGAATATCACTATGGCTTAGTGATATTCTCACCTAATAGTGATAGTTTAGTGGTTTATTTTGCCACACCCCAGATTATGCAGTTAGGGTTAAGCAAACTTGAATAGGATTTGTAGAAATTGTTCTCAATATTAAGTTAGCTTTAGTTCTTAAGTTGCAGGTGTAGTAATGGTTCTATTAACTCTCAGAGTCTTATGCAGTGTAACACATAAATATTTAACTAGTAACCAGGTTCTGTTAACAGTTATACATATGCTCATGCAGTATTGCTATTTTATTTGCAGAGATTACTTGTACCTTGTCTTGTGTTGCACTTGTAGTGTGGCAGAGCTGTAATGAATGCACAGCCTGTTCTGTGGAAGTTCCAGTTTCACTGTGGAAGCTGTGTTGTTTATTAATCTGCAGTCAGGATGTTTCAATAAGGGTTAAAGCCAGATTTTCAGTGACAAGTTCTGTGGTAACTCTCCTTTAAATACTAACTACACAGTGAAAGTTCTCCAAGTAACAAAGCATTAGAACACATAGAATAATACTTGCAGTTTGGTTCAGGCAGTTCATTCAATTGATTGCATGTCAGCTCCTAAGTTAATGAACTCTGCAGTTGTTTGGATGAATTCCAGTTAAAGTTGAACAAAGTATCAAAAAGTTCCTGTGAGGAAAAAAGTTCAGAAAACAAGTTATTCAAAGTAGTTAGGCTCAGGTAAATAGGGTAGCCTTGTACTCCAAATTACTAAGCAAAGAGAATTGATTTGGGGTGGTTTTTAAAGGCAAGCTGCAAGTTTGTTGCTTGAAGGATTCCGCTGGGTCCTAGAAGGAGCTAGGTTCCTGACAAAAGATTTTCCTGACGGATGTCAGAAAGAACTTCTGGCTTCTTGCCTTTCCCTCCAGTCTGCCTTGTATATATGGAGGTGATTGGTCTTATAGTGGCTTCTATTGACATCATGCCTTTTGCTAGGTTCCATCTGCAACCGCTTCAGCTTTGCATGCTCCGTCAATGGAACGGAACTCATTCAGATTTATCACAAAGGATAAATCTGGACCCCCTATCAAGAGACTTTCTTTCATAGTGGATTCCCCAGAAAAACCTATCTCAGGGAACTTGTTTCCTTAGACCGTCCTGGGTGATTGTGACTAAGGACACCAGCCTGTCTCTGAAGGCTCAGGGCCTGTGATCTCAGGAAGAGTCCTCTCTTCCCATAAACATCTTGGAGTTGAGAGCAATCTTCAATGCCTTGACAGCTTGGCCTCAATTATCTTTAGTCTGGTTTGTCAGATTCCAGTCGGACAACATCACCTCAGTGGCTTAAATCAACCACCAGGGAGGGACTCAGAGTTCCTTGGCCATGAAGGAGGTGACTTGCATTCTGCAGTGGTCGGAAGCTCACGATTGTCTGCTATCTGCCATCCACATTACGAGTGGATAATTGGGAGGTGGATTTTCTGAGCAGACAGACTTTTCATCCTGGGGAGTGGGCTCTCCATCCGGAGGTGTTCTCCAGGATAACCCTCTTGTGGGGGGTTCTGGAATTGGATCTGATGGCATCTTGTCAGAACCTCAAGCTTCCAAAGTACGGTTCAAGGTCAAGAGATCCTCAGGCCGCCCTGATAGATGCCCTGGCGGTTTCTTGGGATTTCAGGCTAGCTTACTTGTTTCCTCTGTTTGTTCTCCTGCCTCGAGTCATTGCTAGTATCAAGCAGGAGTGGGCTCTCCATCCGGAGGTGTTCTCCAGGATAACCCTCTTGTGGGGGGTTCTGGAATTGGATCTGATGGCATTTTGTCAGAACCTCAAGCTTCCAAAGTACGGTTCAAGGTCAAGAGATCCTCAGGCCGCCCTGATAGATGCCCTGGCGGTTTCTTGGGATTTCAGGCTAGCTTACTTGTTTCCTCCGTTTGTTCTCCTGCCTCGAGTCATTGCTAGTATCAAGCAGGAGAGAGCGTCTGTGATCCTCATAGCTCCTGCCTGGCCTCGCAGAATCTGGTTTTCAGATCTGGTGAAGATGTCATCTCTTCCTCCTTGGAAGTTACCTCTGAGGAAGGACCTTCTCATTCAGGGTCCATTCCTCCATCCAAATCTAGATTCTTTGAAGCTGACTGCTTGGAGATTGAATGCCTGTCTAGACTTGGTTTTTCAAAGGCAGTCATTGATACTATGCTTCAGGCTCGTAAACCTGTTACACGTAAGATTTACCATAAGGTATGGCGTAAATATCTTTTTTGGTGTGAAGCTAAAGGTTTTTCTTGGATTCGGGTGAGGATTCCAAGAATGTTATCCTTTCTTTAGGATGACCTGTAGAAAGGTTTGTCAGTCAGTATTTTGAAGGTTTAGATTTCTTCTCTGTCTATCCTTTTGCACAAATGTCTGACAGAGTTGCCTGATGTTCAAGCTTTTGTTCAGGCCCTGGTTAGAATCAGGCCTGTGTTTAAACCTGTTGCTCCTCCTTGGAGCCTTAACCTAGCTCTTAATGTTTTGCAACAGGCTCCGTTCGAGCCGATGCATGTTATAGATATAAAGTTGTTATCTTGGAAGGTTTTGTTTCTCCTTGCTATTTATTCCGCTCGCAGAGTTTCTGAACTTTCAGCTCTGCAGTGTGATTCTCCGTACCTTATCTTTCATGCAGATAAGGCGGTTCTTCGTACTAAATTGGGTTTTCTCCCTAAGGTGGTGTCAGATCGAAACATGAATCAGAAAATTGTAGTTCCTTCTTTTTGTCCTAATCCTTTTTCTCATAAGGAACGTCTTTTGCACAACTTGGATGTTGTGCGTGCTCTAAAGTTTTACCTTCAAACTACTAAAGATTTTAGGCAATCTTCTGTCCTTTTTGTTGTTTTCTCTGGAAAGCGTAAGGGTCAGAAGGCCACTTCTCCTACTCTTTCCCTCTGGTTAAGAAGTATGATTCGCTTGGCTTATGAGACTGCTGAACAGCAGCCTCCTGAGAGAATTATGTCTCATTCCACTAGAGCTGTCTCCTCTTCTTGGGCATTTTAAAAAATGAAGCTTCTTTGGAACAGATTTGCAAGGCGGCAACGTGGTCTTCTTTGCATACTTTTTCCAAATTCTACAAATTTGATACTTTTGCCTTGGCTGAGGCTTCTTTTGGGAGAAAGGTTCTTCAAGCGGTGGTGCCTTCTCTTTTTAGGTCCTCCTGCCTTTGTTCTCCCTCCCTGTTCATTCCATGTCCTCTAGCTTGGGTATTGATTCCCACTAGTAATTGGAATGATGTTGTGGACTCTCCATGTGTATAGTAAAAGTGATATAATCAAGCTGATAATATACACTGAGAGATAGATTGGAATTACTTAAAGGCACAGTATCTGTTGGTGCTGAAGCATTGTATCAGCCTCCTCTCTATAGTATTATGATCTAACTTAATACTAGTCTCAACATATAGTTACTATTCACTTTATATATTTACACTGGAGGCAGGGCCGCCATCAGGGGGTGACAGGGGTGACTCCTGTCAGGGACCCAATGGGCCAGGGGGGCTTCATGAGGCAAGAACTGAGTGTGCACTAAACCACTATGCAAAGTGTGATACAGACTTGGCACTTTGTTTGTACAGTGTGTGCCTGAGTCAGACAACAGATCACTTTCATTTGCAGAGGAGGTAGGACTTACTTAGCAAATGTTTTTTATTTCTTTGTGCAATTTCGGATTGTAACTTCAGTGTGGTAGTAGTTGTATGCTGGGGCCAGGGGTCCATAAAAACATTTTTTTTTAGCAGCAGTGTATTTATGATTATTTGACAATGCTGTAGAAATTCTATATTTAAAACCATGCAGAGATGTTTCCTCCTCAATACACAAATGGTAGGTGCCCTTTTGTCAGATATGGATTTTTTTTTATTTATATATATATATATATATATATATATATATATATATATATATATATTACATTCCAGTTTACTGCCCCTTTAGACAAGGACTTTCCAGATGCAAGGAGGCATTTTAGCTAATATTTTTACATCTGCATAAAATGTTATACTCTCAGACTCAGAAGATTGCTCAGTGTTTGAAATGAGACAGGTTAACTTAAAACTGTTATGTTTACACTACAGCTGACTTAATTTTGAAACACATACCAACAAGCCTAAATCCTGCATTTAACCAGATCTAATGGTATGAGTACAACAGCTTATGGTTCCACCAAGACCATATAGAGTACAGCCTTTTTAAAATCCATAAGTACAGCTGACAGATGGGAACATTTGTACACTATATTTAAGTGGTGCTCTTGGGGCACGATCCGATATAGATCGTAGTTTGCGGCGCAAGCGAGGGAACCCCGCCACTCGTAGTTTCAGCTCGCAACTCGAGCTATCACATGTACGGCACCGTCAGATGCTAAAGTGCCGTAAGTCTGATAAACCAGCGATGTCCAGAAATCTGCGTAAGTACAAATTTCTAGAGTCGCCAGTGACTTACGGCACTTTAGAAACTGCCAGCGCCTACAAAACCTGACTAAGTTATAAAATCTCCCGTACTGTCTAACACGCCTCCCAAACATAGGCCGACACGTATACCCCTCTATCCGCTATCCCCCCTCACTCTCCTAATAATAAAAAATGTATTAACCCCTAAACCGCCGCCCCCGGACCCCGCCGCACCTAATAAAGTTATTAACCCCTAAACCACCGCTCCCGGACCCCGCCGCTACCTACATTAACTACCCCCTAATGTGAGCCCCTTACACCACCGCCACCTACATTAACTACCCCCTAATGTGAGCTCCTACCCCGCCACCAGCTATATTAAAATTATTAACCCCTAATCTAATCCCCCTACCCCGCCGCCAGCTATATTAAATTAATTAACCCCTAATCTAAATCCCCCTACACCGCCGCCACCTATATTACATTTATTAACCATAATCTAATCCCCCTATACCGCCGCCACCTATATTAAATTAATTAACCCCTAATCTAATCCCCCTATACCACCGCCACCTATATTAAATTAATTAACCCCTAAAATACTAAACTATCCCTACCACTAAACCTAAGTCTAACCCTACAAATAGCCCTGAAAGGCTTTTTGCGTGGCATTACCCCAAAGTAAACAGCTCTATTGCCAGCCCTTAAAATGGCTTTTTGCGGGCCATTGCCCTAAAGTAATCAGCTCTTTTACCAGCCCTTAAAAGGGCTTTTGGCGGGGCTTTGCCACAAAGTAATTAGCTCTTTTTGCATCTAATCTAAATCCCCCTACACCGCCGCCACCTATATTAAATACATTAACCCTTAATCTAATCCCCCTACACCGCCGCCACCTATATTAACTATATTAACCCTAATTATATTAGGGTTAATATAGTTAATATCGTTATTATATTATATATATATTAAGTATAATAACCCTATCTAACTCTAACACCCCTAACTAAATTCTTATTAAAATAAATCTAATTAATATTAATATTATTAATTAAAATATTCCTATTTAAATCTAAATACTTACCTATAAAATAAACCCTAAGATAGCTACAATATAATTAATAATTACATTGTAGCTATTTTAGGGTTTATATTTATTTTACAAGTAACTTGGTATTTATTTTAACTAGGTACAATAGCTATTAAATAGTTAATAACTATTTAATAGCTACCTAGTTAAAATAATTACCAATTTACCTGTAAAATAAATCCTAACCTAAGTTACAAATACACCTACACTATCAATAAATTAAATAAACTACAAATCTCTAAACTAAAATACAATTAAATACACTAAACTAAATTACAAAAAAACAAACAAACACTAAATTACAAAAAATAAAAAAAGATTACAAGAATTTTAAGCTAATTACACCTATTCTAAGCCCACTAATAAAATAATAAAGCCCCCCAAAATAAAAAAAATGCCCTACCCTATTCTAAATTAAAAATTAACCATCTCTTTTACCAGCCCTTAAAAGGGCTTTTTGCAGGGCATGCCCCAAAGTAAACAGCTCTTTTGCCTTTAAAAAACAACAACACAATACCACCCCCCAACATTAAAACCCACCACCCACATACCCCTACTCTAAACCCACCCAAACCCCCCTTAAAAAAACCTGACACTAAGCCCCAGAAGATCTCCCTACCTTGAGTCGTCTTCACCCAGCCGGGCCAAACTCTTCATCCAATCCGGGCGATGTATTCATCGAAGCGGCAAAGAAGAAGTCTTCCATCCGGCGATGTCTTTATCCAAGCGGCAAAGAAGAAGTCTTCCATCCCGGCGATGTCTTCATCCAAGCGGCAAAGAAGAGGTCCTCCATTGGGGCGAAGTTTTCCTCCAAGCGGCATCTTCAATCTTCTTTCTTCATCCCTCCGACGCGGAACATCCAGCAGGCACGACGACTGAACGACGAATTAAGTTTCCTTTAAATGACGTCATCCAAGATGGCGTCCGTCGAATTCCGATTGGCTGATAGGATTCTATCAGCCAATCGGAATAATGGTAAGAAAATCTGATTGGCTGATTCAATCAGCCAATCAGATTCAAGTTCAATACGATTGGCTGATTGGATGTTCCGTGTAGGAGGGCTGAAGAAAGAAGATTGAAGATGCCGCTTGGAGGAAAACTTCGCCCCGATGGAGGACCTCTTCTTTGCCGCTTGAATGAAGACATTGCCGGATGGAAGACTTCTTCTTTGCCACTTGGATGAAGACATCGCCCGGATTGGATGAAGAGTTCGGCCCGGCTGGGTGAAGACGACTCAAGGTAGGGAGATCTTCTGGGGCTTAGTGTTAGGTTTTATTAAGGGGGGTTTGGGTGGGTTTAGAGTAGGGGTATGTGGGTGGTGGGTTGTAATGTTGGGGGGTGGTATTGTGTTTTTTTTTACAGGCAAAAGAGCTGTTTACTTTGGGGCATGCCCCGCAAAAAGCCCTTTTAAGGGCTGGTAAAAGAGCTGGTTAATTTTTAATTTAGAATAGGGTAGGGCATTTTTTTTATTTTGGGGGGCTTTATTATTTTATTAGGGGGCTTAGAATAGGTGTAATTAGCTTAAAATTCTTGTAATCTTTTTTTTATTTTTTGTAATTTAGTGTTTGGGTTTTTTTTTGTATTTTAGTTTAGTGTATTGTATTTTAGTTTAGAGATTTGTAGTTTATTTAATTTATTGATAGTGTAGGTGTATTTGTAACTTAGGTTAGGATTTATTTTACAGGTAAATTGGTAATTATTTTAACAAGTTAGCTATTAAATAGTTATTAACTATTTAATAGCTATTGTACCTAGTTAAAATAAATACCAAGTTACCTGTAAAATAAATATAAACCCTAAAATAGCTACAATGTAATTATTAATTATATTGTAGCTATCTTAGGGTTTATTTTATAGGTAAGTATTTAGATTTAAATAGGAATATTTTAATTAATAATATTAATATTAATTAGATTTATTTTAATAAGAATTTAGTTAGGGGTGTTAGAGTTAGATAGGGTTATTATACTTAATATATATATAATATAATAACTATATTAACTATATTAACCCTAATATAATTAGGGTTAATATAGTTAATATAGGTGGCGGCGGTATAGTGGGATTAGATTAGGGGGTAATGTATTTAATATAGGTAGCGGCGGTGTAGGGGGATTAGATTAGGGGTTAATACATTTATTATAGGTGGCGGCGGTGTAGGGGGATTTAGATTAGATGCAAAAGAGCTGATTACTTCGTGACAAAGCCCCACCAAAAGCCCTTTTAAGGGCTGGTAAAAGAGCAGATTACTTTAGGGCAATGGCCCGCAAAAAGCCCTTTTAAGGGCTGGCAATAGAGCCGTTTACTTTGGGGTAATGCCACGCAAAAAGCCTTTTTCAGGGCTATTTGTAGGGTTAGACTTAGGTTTAGTGGTAGGGATAGTTTAGTATTTTAGGGGTTAAATAATTTAATATAGGTGGCAGCGGTATAGGGGGATTAGATTAGGAGTTAATAATTTAATATAGGTGGCGGCGGTATAGTGGGATTAGATTAGGGGTTAATAATTTAATATAGGTGGCGGCGGTATAGTGGGATTCGATTAGGGGTTAATAATTTAATATATGTGGCGGCGGGGTAGGAGCTCACATTAGGGGTTAGTTAATGTAGATGGCGGCGGCGGTGTAAGGGACTCACATTAGGGGGTAGGTAATGTAGGTGGCGGCGGTGTAAGGGGCTCACATTAGGGGGTAGGTAATGTAGGTGGCGGCGGTGTAAGAGGCTCACATTAGGGGCTAGGTAATGTAGGTGGCGGCGGTGTAAGGGGCTCACATTAGGGGGTAGGTAATATAGATGGCGGCGGTGTAGGGGCTCACATTAGGGGGTTATACATTTAATGTAGGTGGCGGCGGGCTCCGTGAGCGGTGGTTTAGGGGTTAAATACTTTATTAGGGATTGCGGCAGGGGATCACGGTTGACAGGTAGATAGACATTGCGCATGCGTTAGGTGTTAGGTTTTATTTAGCAGTTCGCGGTTGACAGGTAGATAGACAATGCGCATGCGTTAGGCTACGGGCTCCAATACAACGCGTAATGCTTACTACACCTGCAATTTGTGGCAAGGTGAAAATGGAGTAAGATTTCTCCATTTTCGCCACGTAAGTCCTTATGCTGTATATTGGATACCAAACTGCGCTGGTTTGGTATACCTGTCTATGGGCCAAAAAACTACGGCCGAAGGCAGAAATATACGAGCGTAACTTCTAGGTTACGCCGTATATGTGATACCAAACAAGCGCAAAATTTGGCGTCGCCGGCTTTTGCGGGCAACGCTGCATATCGGATCAGGCCCCATGTTGGGAAAAATGGGGAAAAAACAAACAAACATATGTCAACCTTTTGAAAGTACTTTTCTTCATCTAGCCATCTACCCAGATCATTAATGTACAATTTTGAATTCACACATTATTTTTGTTTACACATTTACAAATATGATTCTTTAAAAAGTGATCTCTTAATTTCTGCATTTTTTTTATCATGCATGTCACACACTGTTGATTTAGGGGATGCAAGGTGCATAAATGTGTCCTCCTGTGAGTGTTTCTGTGGGTGTCTGTGTTTATATATTTGTGCTTTGGTTTGTGTCTCTATGAGTGTGTATGTATTTTTTTTCCTGTGGGTCTCTTTGTGAGGGTGGGTGTGTATGTCTTTGTGCATTTTCTGTGGATGTTTGTGAAGGTGTGTGCATATGTCTTTGAGCTTTTTCTATGGGTGTCTCTGCGAGGGTGTGTTTGTTTGCCTTTGTGTATTTTCTCTGGATGCCTCTGTGACGGTGGGTGTGTATGTCTGTGTTTTCTGTGGATGTCTCTGTGAGGGTGTGTGTTTCCTGTGGTTGTCTCTGTGAGGGTGTGTGTATGTCTTTGTGTGTTTTCTGTGGATGTCTCAGTGAGGGTGTGTGTATGTATGTCTTTCTGTGTTTTATGTGGTTGTCTCTCTGTGTGTGTATGTCTTTGTGTGTTTTCTGAGGCTGTCTCTGTCGGTGTTTCCTTGGGTGTATGTGCAAGTTTGAGTTTGTGTGTATGTGTGTGTCCATTGTCTGTTCCTTTTTAGGACATTTTGACCTTACTACTGATTATTCACATCTTTCTACAGACTTTGAGACTAATGAGACCTTTACGGAAGTCACTAATCCACCATTTAACCTTTAAAGTGTCAGTAAACCTAAAAAATAATGTTATATAATTCTGCACATAGTGCAGAATTATATAACATTATTTTAGTGCTATAGTTATTAAACCTATTAAAGCTATAGTTATTAAAAAACAGACCCGCTCTGCAGAGAGCGGGTCTGTAAAACGGGTATATTTTAAAAAAAATTCAAAGGGAAAAAAAGGTTTAATAACTATAGCACTATAATAATGTTATATAATTCTGCACTATGTGCAGAATTATATAACATTATCTTTTAGGTTTACTGTCCCTTTAAATTATTGTTTAGGCAGTTCAGGGCCCTTTCTTTCAGCCACTGCATGCTGTTGTCATCATTTAGTTGGCATCTTCCTTTACAAAAATATAATCAGAACTCCATATTTTGTTTTCTAAATCTCCTTTTTTTTTACAAAACTGTAGTCTACCTCATTACTTGTCAGGTCAATGTAATCAAGTGCTGAGTTTCTGTTTGGGTGTCTGAGTGTGTTTGTGTGTTTCTTTGCGTGTCTGCTAGAGTGTCTATATGTGAATCCCTATGTGTGAGTGTGTCTGTGTGTGTGTGTGTGTGTGTGTGTGTGTGTGTGTTTCAGTGTGTTACTGTGTCTGTGTGTTTGTATGTTACTACCTTTACAACATTTCCAAGCTTAAATAGACACTTAAGAATAAAGTGCATATACGTTTTAGTCACTTGGTCAAAAATTGCACATGTCAAAGGGGGGGGGGGGGGGTTAAGTCAGGGGCCCCGAAATTTCTAGTGGCGGCCCTGACTGGAGGTGTGTTTTTAAGTGTGTGTGTGTGTGAGCAACAAGCAGCTCTCAAACTTTGTTGCTGCTCTTTTTTTATTTAAATTTAATTAAAAGTTACAGTTTAAAACATCCTTATTCAAGTATTTAGATAGTACACAATAAGCAAAACATTTTTTTGAGCATACCCATTTCTATTTATAACTGTCCCTAATAGGCTACAGCAGTTAAAGTTACTTAAGTGACAACATGGCAGCTCCCATTGTTTTTTTACACTTATTTTGTCACTTTTAACAACTAACGAAGCTTTAAAAAAATACATCCACATGTTATTCTCAGACTAATCTTTTCTTTGAATGCATCATTCTATCTAGCATTTATTTAATGTTTAATGCCCCCTTTGAAGACAGCTGCAAGTACAGGAGGAAAACCAGTAGCATGTTGAGTAGTAACTATGCTACTGTAGTTGTCATTTTAATTAACAGCTGAAACATCAGATTTTTCTTTATATCACTATATTTATATAGTTTTTATCTAGATTCTTTCCTTTCCTCAGTATAAATTATTCAATCATAGGATATGTTTATGTGACACAGAGCATAGCTCTTATTCTTTAGAGCTTGTAATGTCTGCATTACTAACTGCCACATAGCTGACAGTCACTGTCTGTTTCTTATTTTGAGCTACAATGCTTGTGACTCTTGAGCAGAAATTTACTTGCGTGTTTATCCCTGTTGCAAAACGATGTAGTCTAACAAATTAGTGCATGTCATTTGTGCATCGTAATGTCACTTTAAATGACCTTGATGATATAATGTGTGATTTGCAACCTGCATTGGCTTCCTTTTATTCTCTAGCAGGACAATGGGCTATGATTGTGAGCGTTTCCTTGGACATGTAAATGAGGGTCTCCTGTGCAGCATATGCAGAGATGTGCTGGAGGATCCATTACAAGCCCCCTGTGAACATGCTTTTTGCGCCTCCTGCATCCATGGCTGGCTCGTTCACCACCACAACTGCCCGGAAGACAGATCTGCTCTTACTGTTGCTGACCTGAGGCCTTTACATAGGTATATTCTGATGCTGCGAGGTTTAGAACTTCTTATGAATGTGCCCTCTTAATGCAAAGTAAAGCGATCCTCCTTCTGAAAGAACAATTTATATTTTATTACCCAAATCATGTGATGCTACTAATGTCTTTCCTTCCACATGTCTAAATTGTCTAGGTAACAGATGGTGGAAAATGCACCACCACTTTTGGTTGGAGTCTTTGCAGTTGATTACCTGACATTAAATATAATCTGTTAAAAAAATAAAACATACTCATTAACTAACCCTTGACTCTGGCAATGAACTATTTAATCATTTAAAAAACAAAACATATTTATTAAAGTGAAATGATACCCAAATGTTGAAGCACATCTGTAAAACGCAGAATATAAAATATCACCTGAACATCACAATGTAAAAAAAGTAAGATATTTTACCTCCAAATTTAATCAGTAGCCCCATCCCATTGTAAAGGGACAATCAGGATGCAAGTCATGGGACTTGCAATGTAGCATTTGGCATGTGAAGCACAGGCATGTTATTTCCCTCCTCAGTTTAAGGACGCTTACTATCAAATCTCGCAAGATTTTAGTGAAATCGAATGAGATCCCAGTAAAGCAAAGTGTGTCATCAGCATTGATTAAGCTGATTGGCTGTTGTTTTTGTTTTTTAACATGCAGCAAACAGTAGCTGAAGGATAAACATTCACAGAGCACTCAGCAGTGGCAGTTCTAGAACTTAACATATGGGGGTCTAATTGGGGGCTAATAAAGGTGGTGAAAAAGTTAAATGACACAGCACAACTAATATATTGAGCTCTTTGCAGCTCAATGGCAGTGCTAGATCTGCATTTAGAGATGCATAGCAAACCCCAGCAACCCCATAGAACTGCCACTTACACTTACTATTGTGAGCTAAAGAAATTGTGAGGTAAAATATCTTCTTTTTTTACATTGAGATGTTTAGGTGATAAAGTGGACATTAGTGAGTTTGGTCTCACTTCTCAATGAAGAGTAATTTAACGCTACAATGCATGTGCAACCCCCATCAATGAGAAGATAGGCTAAGGCTGTAGTAGCAGGAGCGAGCTCTGAATAGGTTTCCATGGGGAGGGCAGTACAGCATCTGATTGGCTGTATTACCTGCATCCGGTATCCTGAAGGCTCAATCAAGGGGTGTTATACAAGCACCTGTTTTCTATCTTGAAATTTACACTGATGTGGCAAATGAATATATATGTTAAACATGACTTCTTTTAACTTTCAAAGCTTGCAGTCCCTTTAATGATATTAGTGCATAAGGGTGCCCAACAAAAATAAAAAATATTTATTTTACAAAACCTGTTTAAAAGCATAATCCTGAAGTGAAATAGAACTATATTAAATAAACAACACCCCAGAGACACGGCCATAAATGTAAAATAAAAAGCAGTTTGTTCCTATAAATGTGAAAGCAAGATTACCTAAGCTGTCTGCAGCTGCATTGGAGAACAGAGACATCAGATGAGATATACTTAACTCTATAAGTGATTTTAATAAAAGGCACCATATGTTTAATTATACAAAGTAGATTTGGGAGATATTTGGATCCTCAGGGGGTTAGAGTTGAACAGAACTAGTCTATTGCTGTAGTTACTGTGTTACTGTGGCAATTCTCCTTTAGCTAAATGAGTATTCAGTTTTGTCTCTGAAGAATGTTTGGGAATGAGAAATTCCAATGTATGTTGCTTAGTTTAGCTCACCCATTAAGCTCTGTTTATATTGTAATTTCTTTTTTTTTTTTTTTATACTTCATAAATCGTTCAGTTGATATGTACCCCAGCAGGTTTACTGATGCGAATGCTGCCTTGCAAACAAGGCACAAAATGTATTGTAGTCTTTGCATTGTAAACAGTAAAGTCGGTTGTGTTATTTCTTATTGGAATTCTTTTGACTGGCTTTAGAGAGTGTTAGGAGACACATTCAGAATAATAATGGGGAAAAAATAGTTGCACAAAATACGTATCCAGGGAATCCCTGATGGTGTAACCTTTATGACAAACCATACGAAAACATGATCCAGGGAGTTATGTAACAAAGACATGCTAGTAAAAAAGTGATGCTTTTATCTATGAATTATTATGATATTGTTCATAAAGAAAGGCGGAAAACTGTAGTTGTGATATTTTCAGATCAAGATAAAAAAAATAATTGTGAAATGCAGACATTTTGAAACCTGAACAAGAAAGACTTTAGCGACCCATTGGAGGCTATTCTGCCATTGATAATTGCTAGAAAACAGAAAGATTTCGATATTGTTACATTTTCTACACAAGGTAGATCGAGAAGGGCTAAAACTAAAGTAGAAAAGGAAATTTATGAGTAGTAATGAAAATATACCTCCCACCTATCCCCTTTTTAAGACCAAATTCCCCTGTCTTTCCTGACTGATCCCATAAATACCTATTTCTTGAATGGATTGTAACTTTTATTAGCTAATCCTCTTACACAATAAGCTGATGCTGGTTTTTTGTATCTGTATGGTGTTTATTGTCTATGAGAGAGAGTTGTCAGGAGTGACTTTACACCACAGTGCCTGTGTTTATTTAGAACGGAACCCATGTTAACTAATTATCAGTAATATTCCTGTCATTTGTACATCAGAAATGGCATAAAAAATTTAAAACTTAATCAACATGGTTCCTTTTTTGCCCCTTCAATTGTTGGGGGTAATATAACGGTACTGGGAAAGCAATCATTTTTCTACCAAGTATTCATGGATGTATTTTAACTATTACAGTATGAGTGAGCTGAATGCTAAATATCTTTTGTATTATTGATTTACTCCATGCTTGCCCTTTTGAAATGATGACTGCACTGAATGCAATGCAAATAATAATACAGTCTTTTATTGGGGGAACAAAAATATGAAATTGGTTTTCATGATTATTATTCATGATTATTAATCAGAACACATTCCCCCCCCCCCCCCCCACCAAAAAAAAGAAATGCTTAGATCTGTTAAATTTGGCACCACCTTGGACTAAAAATGCATTTTCTTAACCCCTTAAGAACCAATGACGGAATTATTCCATCAGGGTTGTCCATGCCATAAGGACCCATGACGGAATTATTCCCTCATGCGTTAAAATTAGCCAGAGATCGCTGTGGTACCGGCGATCGCAAAGTTAATGCTCTTGCTAGCTGCCTCAGCAAATCACGATATCCCAGCCCATGTGATCGCTGTGACAATGTTGCTGGGACATCAGATCCACCTCCCTCCACCTCTGTTCGGTTTGTGAAGTGGAGAGACGGATCTTTGTTACTTTGAATGCTGTACAAAAATCCAACGTATTAATAAAAGTTAAAATATCCCCTTTACCCAGTCCTTAAATTTATTTTGAATTACTTCTCTTAAGCTGCACTAAGTATGTACACATTATTATCACCAAAACTGTGAAAAAAGTTGTGTTTTTTTTATTTATTCTTTTTATTTTTTGGTATTTTGTTTATAATAAATGAGAACTTAAATATGTATTTGTCACATCAAATTAAAGCCCTTTTTTGTCCTTTAAAAAACTGTATATTATATGTGTTGGTGCAATAAATGAGAAAGATAGAATTTCGGTTGAACACACATATAGCAAAAATCCAAAAATTGCTTTGGTCCTTAACCGAAAGACAAGCATCTGAAGCTTGGTCCTTAAGGGGTTAAAAAAGAGCAGCCCTGTGAGTTGTGAGAATATAGTAAGTAATTGAGTTCCCTGGGAATGAAAGAAAACTTTGAAAATTGTTAGAAATATCTTTTTATTATGCGTTTGTTGACTAAGAAATTCTAATGTATTTAATGACCCTTTAATTTTTTTTATTGAAGTTGTATATATTTTAAAAGAGTAATTAAAGGGATAGGAACTCAAAATTAAACCTGCATGATTCAGATAGAGCATGTAATTTTAAAACACTTTTTAAATGTCACTATTTTTAAATGTGCTTAGTTCTCTTAGTATTCCCTGTTAAAAAAGAATACACACATATCCCACACTAGTGGGAGCTAGCTGCTGATTGGTGCTTGCACACATTTATCTCTTGTGATTGGTTAACTAGATGTGTTCATCTTGTTGCCCCTAGTACAATGCTGTTTCTTCAGCAAATGATAACAAGAGAATAAAGCATTTTTGATAACAAAAGTATATTGGACAGTTGTTTAAAATTGTACATTCTATCCAAATCATGGATAAAAAAAATTGGGATTTCCTGTCCCTTTAATCAGAAGTCTCCTATTTAAATATACTTAACCTGTGTAAGTATTTAAAAGGCAAACTGTACTTCTCTCATCTAGGTATATGCGAAATGATCTGAGCAGACTTCAGATGCGGTGTAGAAATGCTCGAGGTGGCTGTTTAATGGTCTGTTCATTGGAATCAATTGAGAGACATGAGAGAGATTGTGAATACAGCTTCATGTCGTGTATAAATGCTGGTAAATATTTTGTGCAGCAGCGAAGTTATAAACGACAACTGGGAATGTATGATAAATAGTACACTAGCATATTGAAATATAGAATGCAACAGGTTATCTCTCTTAAATGAAATTTATTTTGTGAGTTTTTCTGTAAAGAGATGCTGACTTCTAATTCCTCCAGCTTTCAATTTTTTAGTTGGTTTCTTATTTTGTTTTTATTCTAAGTAACATCGAACTAATGTTTAGGAATAAGCAGAAGTTTATCTGACTTTATAAACAGAGCACAAAGAAATATTACATTATTACATTTAACCCTTTTAATATATATATGTATATATATATATATATATATATATATATACGGCAAGATTACGAGTTTTGCGGTAACAGGGGTGCGTTGCTAACGAGCCTTTTTTTTTTCACCGCTCCCTTAAGACAACGCTGGTATTACAGGTTTTTTTAAACCCGGCGTTAGCCGCCAAAAGTTGAGCGTAGAGCAAAATTTAGCTCCACATCTCACATCAATACCAGCGTTGCTTACGGTAGCGGTAAGCTGGCTAAACATGCTCGTGCACGATTTCCCCATAGAAAACAATGGGGCTTAGCCGGCTGAAAAAAAGTCTAACACCTGCAAAAAAGCAGCGTTCAGCTCCTAACGCAGCCCCATTGATTCCTATGGGGAAACACATTTTATGTGTACACCTAACACCCTAAGATGAACCCAGAGTCTAAACACCCCTAATATTACACTTATTACCCCTAATCTGCCACCCCCGACATTGTCGCCACCTGCATAATAATATTAACCCCTAATCTGCCACTCCGGACACCGCCGCCACCTACATTATACTAATGAACCCCTAATCTGCTGTCTCCAACATCGCAGAACCATACATTATATATATTAACCCCATTAAAAAGATAGGATACGCAATTGACGTAAGGGGATTTGCGGTAAGCTCGAGTCACGGAAGAAAAGTGAGCGGTACACATGTACCTGCCAGACTCGTAATACCAGCAGGCATTAAAGTGTAAGTAAAGTTAAACTGACACTTCGCTACCAATGCAAATAACATCCAAAATAAAGTATAGTTTCATTCATCGTTTTTTTTTAAATACCCTTTTTAATGCGTTAATTTAGTTATTTATTATCCCGTCTACTAACGTCCTTCCTCCACCCGCATAAAAAATTTTTTTCGGTTAGTAGTGACGTTCTCATCCGTATCTAACGGATTGGGTCCCCCACTGGCGTCTACATAGGAATTGATGACTCCCACTTCCTGTTTTGCGCATGCGTTAGAGATTAATCTCTAGTACTCTGGATCCGCGCGTTCACAACTCCCGCATGCGCACTTTGAACATCGATCGGCATCAGACCAAAACATTCTTCTATCTGCGATCCGTTTTTCAAAGTAAGTTTAGACATAATAAAATGCAATCGATATATATATGTACACACTCTTAAAAAATATTTACATATACATTGATATACTGTATCGGAGTGTAGATGGCAGAATTGCGCATGCGCATAGTTCCAAACATCGAGAGCGCGCACGCATAGTCACGCAAACGGCGGTTAGGAGCGCATAAATCATTTAGAGAGACAAAGCAGGAAGAATGCGAGGGGGAGGAGGAAGCGAAGAAAATAGGGTATGAATAAATATAAGATTTACTTGAAAGCAATGTTGTTATTCAAAAAACAAAGTTAGTGACTAGGATGTTGGTCAGATTATATGTTATAAGATGCATTGCACTAAGAAAAACTTTACTTTCACTTTAAAAAGCAGCGTTGGGATCTCTCAATGCTGCTTTTTAAGGCTAATGCAAGACTCGTAATCTAGCCGATAGTGTTTAATATCTGTGTCCCTATTAAAAACTGTGGTGTATATATATATATATATATATATATATATATATACTGTTTAATATATGTGCCCCTATTAAAAACTGTGTAAATAATGCTTATTTTTATTTATTTTTTGTCTATTTTTTGTAAAACTTATGTATCTAAAAATAATTTTTTATCAGAATTAGTTGTAATCAGATAAAACATATTTTGTATTGGACTGTTACTAGTAAGAATTTTTTTCCCCCATTCTCTGCACTTAGGTTGCACAGCTCAGTTTGAGAGAAGGAACCTGGACGGCCATCTGGCTGTGTGTGATCACCGGAGTCGCGAGTGCCCAAATGGATGTGGCTACACTATTCTGAGTGCTGAAGATCTACAACATAATTGCATAGCTGAATTAAGAACAGAGCTAGAGCTTCTAAGGTGACAATATACTTTAGATAAGATAAGGAAAAATAGTAATAGTCAATGACCTAGATTCATTAAAGCTCGCAAGATCAGAAATTTGTAGCTATGAGAAAAGTCAAACCTGCAGACTTCTTATGGTATTCTTTAAAAGGACACGGAAAGCAAAATGAACCTTTCATGTTTCAGACGGAGGGAACAGTTTTAGAAAGCTTTCCAATTTACTTCTATTATCAAATTGACTTCTTTTACTTGGCGTTCTGTGTTGCGATAAAGACTCTTTTCAGGACAGAATCCCTACGTAGGTTCAGGGGGTGTGCACGTCTTGAGAACTAGATGTATGACATTATTGCAAACACATCTGCCATGTGTTTAAGACACATGCATGCTCCTGAACCTACTTAAAGGGACACTGAACCCAATTTTTTTCATTCGGAAATCAGATAGAACCTGCAATTTTAAGCAACTTTCTAATTTACTCCTATTATCAAATTTTCTTCATTTCCTTGGTATGTTTATTTGAAAAGCAAGAATGTAAGTTTAGATGCCGGACCATTTTTGGTGAAGAACCTGGGTTGTTCATGCTGATTGGTGGATAAATTCATCCACCAATAAACAAGTGCTGTCCAGGGTCCACCCTGAACAAGTGCCCCCTGCTACCTCCACAGATGCCAACTCCTCCGCCCGCAACCTCCACCACTGGCTCACAGACTGCGCCAACACCCTTGCCCTTCTTAAGAAACTGTCCACCTGCCAACCCACCAACAAGGCTAGTTGGTTCACCCCTGCTCTCCAGGACTCAAAACGCCACTGCAGGCGATTGGAAAGGACCTGGAGATCCAGCAAGACCCCTTCAAATAAAACAGCCTACAAAGAAGTCATCACTACCCACCACCACCTCATCAAAACCACCAAGAAGACAGCCATCCAAGATAGAATCAATGCCAATGTCCACAACAGCAAGGAGCTATTCACAGTCATCAAGGAATTCTCCAATCCCAACAGCGACACCAACAACATCCCGCCCTCCCAGGACCTCTGCGATAACCTCGCAATGTACTTCCACCACAAGATCGTCTATGACAGCTTCGCGCCTCAGAACTCACCCACCACCGCCTACCCACCAACTCCCACCTATACCTCACCCAAATACACCACCACATACCCCCCACGGACCATCTGGAGCCCCCTCACCACAGAGGACACCATCAGAATCATGACATCTGTAGCATCCTCACAGATCCCCTCCCCCTAATACATCTGTAGCATCCTCACATATCCCCTCCCCCCTAATGTGTCTGCAGCATACTCACATATTCCCTCCCCCTAATACATCTGTAGCATCCTCTCATAGCCCCTTCCCCCTAATATAACTATTATACATGAATAACCAAATAAGGTTTATACACTATTGGCTAATTTGCTTCACACATTGGAGAATGGTGAACCCGATTATTGTATAGAGTGTTTCAAAGAACTTTATATGGTCTTCCTTTCAAAAGAAATGTGTATGGGAGATATGAAGGGTTAAGTAGAAAATCAATCAGGCTAACAGCTGCGTGTAGGGGTGTAACAATACAATGATGTTTTCATTGGTTATGTTTAGTTTATAGGTTAGAGCTCTCAGTCAGTTTTTAGATGCCTGAGGAAACAGCGTACCAGCTGAGAAACTAGTTGCATGATTTTAATACATAGTGGGAACTTTCTGTACACTGTGTTTTTATACTATTTTATTAAAAGTGATTTTATACTTATCACTTGACTGAGAGCCTGTTCTTTTGCTGTTGGAGACTACGCCCCTGACGGAGGTGTGTGAGAGTCCAAGAACAGTGAGCTGGGACACTGAGAGATCCCAGTAGGTGCCACTATGCACGAGTGAGTGCTGCCACACTTGTGAGTACCAGTCTATTGCCATTGTATATATATATATATATATATATATATATATATATACTGCTTGTACGATATTACACTAGGAGGCGCCCTTGTGTGTTTTGTTTGCACCATCACAGATTCCTTTTTTCTGATCTACTTCTGGGAAGGAGCGGCCGTTATCTGAGGACAAAGACACCAAGGAGTGCTAAACCAAGTGGAAGTTTCATCTTTAGAGACTGATCACACCTTGGACTGATAAGTCATAGCATTTAATATGCAATAATTATAGTCACCATTTATATTGTTTATTGTTATTATATAGTGTCATATTGTCATATTGGTCTGTTTTGCGCCCCCTTGAGTGGTGACGTGGGAATGTCATCAGGTTTGTTTTGAGAATCATGAGATCGATCCACTCCGGAGCACCCTCGGACCCATGCCCGCATCACATTTTCAACAAGGCGGGTGACACCATCGCCCCCGAGCTCTGCAGCACCATCAACTGCTCCATCGAAACCGGCACCTTCCTGGATGACTGGAAGCACGCAGAATTAAAACTCCTACTGAAAAAAACGACGGCTGACCCCAATGATCCGAAGAACTACCGCCCAATCTCTCTGCTCCCCTTTGCGGACAAAGTCATTGAGAAGTCCATCAACGCGCAACTCGTTGACTACATCAAAGCCAACCACACCCAGGACCCCTCCCACTCCAGTTTCAGGAGCAACCACAGCACCGAGACCGCCCTCCTTGCCGCCACAGACGACATCCTCGCCCTACTCTACCGAGGAGAGACCGCCGCCCTCATTCTCCTAGACCTCTCAGCAGCATTCGACACAGTCTCCCACCTCACCCTCCACAACCGACTACACAATGCTGACATACACGAAGCCCTGGAATGGATCACCTCCTTCCTCACCGGCAGAACCCAGAAAGTTAGACTCCCACCCTTCACCTCCAAGCACACAGAAATCAGCTGCGGTGTACCCCAAGGTTCTTCGCTGAGCCCCACCCTATTCAACATCTACATGGCCCCTCTTGCCGCCATCGCCCGACGACACAACCTCAACATCGTCTCCTACGCCGACGACACCCAGATAATCATCTCACTCACCAGTGACCCCACCAACCCAAGATAAACGTCCATGAAGGGCTGACAGCAGTTGCCACCTGGATGAGCTACAACTGCCTAAAGCTGAACGCAGACAAGACCGAAGTCCTCCTCCTCGGTTCCACCACATCTTCTTGAAATAACTCCTGGTGGCCTATAGCCCTCGTACACCCTCCAACCCCCACCGAACATGCACGAAATCTAGGCATCATTCTGGACTCATCGCTCTCCATGGACCGGCAAATCAACGCCGTCTTTTCTGCATGCTTCCGCACACTTCACCTGCTGCGAAAGATCGTCAAATGAATCCCAACCGAGACCAGGAAGACTGTCACTCACGCCCTCATCAGCAGCCGACTGGACTACAGTAACGCACTCTATGCCGACTCCACCATCAAGCTCCAAAAGAGACTACAGCGCATCCAGAACGCCTCGGCCAGACTAATCCTCGACATCCCCCGTCAATGCCACATCACCAAACACCTCCGGGACCTGCACTGGCTCCCCATCAACAAAAGAATAACCTTCAAGCTTCTCACCCACACATTCAAGGCCCTCCACAACATCGGTCCCGAATACTTGAACCACCGCGTTACCTTCTACACCCCTGCCAGACAATTTTGATCGGCCGACCAAGCCCTTGCAGTCATCCCCCGCATCAGGAAAACCACAGCGGGAGGCAGATCCTTCTCTCACCTGGCAGCCAAGACGTGGAACACCCTCCCTCTGCACCTCAAATAAGCTACCGCCCTAACTAAGTTCAGAAAGGACCTCAAGACCTGGCTCTTCGACTGAACTGCAACCCTCAGCGCCTTGAGACCCTTACGGGTGAATAGCCGCGCTTTACAAGAACCCGATAGATAGATAGATAGATAGATAGATAGATAGATAGATAGATGGGGTCTAAACCAAAAATTGTCTTGCTCCTTAGGTTAGATGCCTTCTTTTTCAAATAAAGATAGCAAGAGAACAAAGAAAAATTGATAATAGGAGTAAATTAGAAAGTTGCTTAAAATTGCATGCTCTATCTGAATCACGAAAGAAAAAAATTGGGTTCAGTGTCCTTTTAAGTATTTTCTCATGGTAAGGAGCTAAGTTTCAAAGGGTACTAAAATAAAATATCCCTTGGCTTGGGCACATTTAGAGTCTGATCCTAAGGGACAAATACACTCACTGCATGTTTCAGAGCAGTGACAGACTCAGGATAGCCTTACACCTAAGTATTCTTTAATTAATTTACTCTTTTAATCCCACTTCTTAAAGGGACAAGAAACACTTTGAGTTTGATATGAAATATGTTTAATTATACACATGAAATCATTAAAGTATATTGCAAATTTTGGGTTTTCCAGTTCTAAGAATTTGAAATATACGGTGAAATTCTTAACCCTGCTACATATCTGTTCCTAATTTACTTCAGCAGAGGTGATAATATAAGAGACTGAAAAACAAGGCAAGCTTACCAACAAAATGAAAGCAATGAGCCTGGATTGAGTCCTCTAAATAAGACAAGTAGTGGTGGGAATTTGGTTTTTTAAAAACTGTTGCAACAAACAAGGTGTTAATATAGTCAGAAAGTTGTCATGTTTGCAAGATTATTGCAAGACACAGGAAAGTTTTGTAATTACAAGGTGTTTTATGTCCCTTAAAGCTGGAGAATTATCTTCTACACATCTAGCACCATTTCTGTAAACTGATATTTTCACCATTTACCTAAGTGCAACATATTATACATATTTACATGTATCTTAACATCATTTATGTTATTATAAACAAATACATTTTTCTTCAGATCTGAAATGATATGCAGAATAGAGGAAACAAAGCAGGAGATGGAATCTCGACTTGACTCACAAAGGAGACACATGGTGCAGAAAGAGAGCATTTTAATGAGTGAAATTGAAGAACTGAAGGTAGGTCGTATGGTGATCTCAGCTTTATGTGGCGTATGCTCATATACTAGTATATATGGTTTATATACCAGCTTTATATGGCATATGCTCATATACAAGTATATATGGTTTATATACCAGCTTTATATGGCATATGCTCATATACAAGTATATATGGTTTATATACCAGCTTTATATGGCTTATGCTCATATACAAGTTTTATGGTTTATATACCAGCTATATATGGCATATGCTTATATACAAGTTTTATATGGCATATGCTCATATACAATTATATATGGTTTATATACCAGCTTTATATGGCATATGCTCATATACTAGTTTTATGGTTTATATACCAGCTTTATATGGCATATGCTCATATATTAGTTTTATGGTTTATATACTAGCTTTATATGGCATATGCTCATATACAAGTATATATGGTTTATATACCAGCTTTATATGGCATATGCTCATATACTAGTTTTATGTTTTATATACTAGCTTTATATTGCATATGCTCATATACTAGTATATATGGTTTATATACCAGCTTTATATGGCATATGCTCATATACAAGTATATATGGTTTATATACCAGCTGTATTGCTCATATACAAGTATATATGGTTTATATACCAGCTTTATATGGCATATGCTCATATACAAGTATATATGGTTTATATACCAGCTTTATATGGCATATGCTCATATACAAATATATATGGTTTATATATCAGTTTGTTATGATTTTCATGCTAATACACAAACTTTATATGGGTTTTCCTGCTCATATACCCCACATTGTGAGAATAATAGTCTCATGCAAAAAAAAAAACGTAGGAGCTCGACAAGATCATATTCTTTCTTTATCTCTACAAAAGAATAAAAACTTCAGGCAGGAGCAAAGCAACAGCCTATACTATAGTTCTGCACACAAGTAGAAAAAAGATCTAAAGCTGGCAGGAAGAGGGCTGGGATTATACACTCACCAGTGAACATCATGTGATTTCATAAGAACATTAGAGAAAATATTTATCTCACTTTCACATCAATCAATTTGTTTTGCCTAATCTCAGGTGATACAGTATATCGTGTATCTGGGTTAAATCATTATATATAATATATCTTGTTCCCCTTTTCATTTACTCAGCTCTATG
The DNA here is from genome assembly GCF_027579735.1 of Bombina bombina. Taxonomy (NCBI): domain Eukaryota; kingdom Metazoa; phylum Chordata; class Amphibia; order Anura; family Bombinatoridae; genus Bombina; species Bombina bombina. The sequence goes on from NC_069503.1 coordinate 987,241,932, forward strand.
GAATATTGTGAAGCTTTTTAAATTTATATAATAAATGATAACAATAAGTATTAGATTTTTATTTATTTTTTGCTCTTATTAATTCTAATTCTATTAGAGCCAAATGTCACGTTTGATGTCTGATGTGCGCAGTCTCCTGGTATCTGAGAGACAACACCGACAAGACCTTGAACAGGCTGATTTGGAGAAACAGGAATTAATGGAGATTTTAAAGGGTCTACAGAAAGAGAGCAGATCAAAAAGCAATACTGGAAACCATAAACCTACTAATATCCATCCACTGACACGCTTTGAGAGTATAAAGAGAAATACCAGGGAAGTCACTATTATCTAACATGCTTGGTATTTAAGCAGTGGCCAATACATTTTGTAAACAAGCGTGGGACACTTTTGTTATTTTTTTCCACCATGTTTAAATGACTTAAAATGCTGCATTTTAGTAATTTGTGAAGAAAACAATGTTATGGTTTCTTCTGTATCACATTCACTGTTAATTAGAAATAATGTATTGATTAAGATACAATTGCAATTTATTATTCATAGTCTGACATGTTTTAAAGGGGAATATGATCACATTCCTTATGCAAGAATGGGCATAGTGTATAAGTGTAAAAGTAAAGATCAGAATTAGATATATTTTAGATATAAAAGTAAAGATTAGATTAGATATAAACATACTTAATGAAAGAAGAATTGTTCTCATATTAGAACCCATTTTAAAATAATTTATATCTAATAATGAAGTCCTAAAAAACAAACTGCTTGTTTCATTAGATCATTTTATTTTTAAACTAAACCCCCTGTATTTAACCTCTAATATAGTTGTTCCTGAGCAGGACACGCCTAGTCATAGGTAGATATGTAAGTATGCTACTCCTGATTGGCTTATAAACGTCTCCTTCTCAGGAGCAACAATGCACTGCACCTGGGTGTATGACTTTAGCTATCTGCCTATGAAAAATATGCAGAAACTGTCTCTTTCTCTTGTAAGGTGTATCCAGTCCACGGATCATCCATTACTTGTGGGATATTCTCATTCCCAACAGGAAGTTGCAAGAGGACACCCACAGCAGAGCTGTAATATAGCTCCTCCTCTAACTGTCATAGCCAGTCATTCTCTTGCAACTCTCAACAAGCAAGGACGTTGTAGGAGAGAGTGGTTAAATATAGCTAGTTTATTTTCTTCAATCAAAAGTTTGTTATTTTTAAATAGTACCGGATTTGTGCTATTTTATCTCAGGCAGTAAATAGAAGAAGAATCTGCCTGAGGTTTCTATGATCTTAGCAGGTTGTAACTAAGATCCATTGCTATTCTCACCTATGTCTGAGGGGATTACACAGATGAGGTAACTTCAGCGAGAGAATGGAGTGTAGTTTATTCTGCTATCAGGTATGTGCAGTTATAATTTTTTCTAGAGATGGAAAACACTAGAATATGCTGCTGATACCGGATTAATGTAAGTTGAGCCTGAATACAGTGATTTAATAACGACTGGTATCATGCTTACTCCCAGGGGTAATACCCTTATGATATTTACAATATAAAACGTTTGCTGGCATGTTTAATCGTTTTTATATATGCTTTGGTGATAAAACTTTATTGGGGCCTAGTTTTTTCCACATGGCTGGCTTAAATTTTGACTAGAAACAATTTCCACTGTTGTAGTATAAAAGTTACAGTTGGTGCAGTTAAAATTACAAACTGTGACATCCAACTTCCCTCAAAGGCCCTCTGAATGCTATAGGACATCTCTAAAGGGCCCAAAGGCTTTCCAAAGTCGTTTATTGGGGAAGGTAGGGCCACAGCTTGCTGTGGCAGTTGGTTGTGACTGTTAAAAAACGTCTATTTCGTTTTTTTTTTTTATCCGTTTGCAAGTGGGTGCAATGCTCTGTTAGCCTATTATACACACTGTAAAAATTTTGTTTGATTTACTGCATTTTTTCACTGTTTTTCAAATTCTGACAAAATTTGTTTCTCTTAAAAGGCACAGTACCGTTTTTTATATTTGCTTGTTAACTTGATTTAAAGTGTTTTCCAAGCTTGCTAGTCTCATTGCTATTCTGTATAAACATGTCTGACATAGAAGAAACTCCTTGTTTATTATGTTTAAAAGCCATGGTGGAACCCCCTCTTAGAATGTGTACCAAATGTACTGATTTCATTTTATGCTATAAAGATCATTTTCTGTCTTTAAAAAATGTATCACCAGAGGAATCTGACGAGGGTGAAGTTATGCCGACTAACTTTCCCCACGTGTCAGACCCTTTGACTCCCGCTTAAGGGACTCACGCTCAAATGGCGCCAAGTACATCTAGTGCGCCCATAGCGTTTACTTTACAAGACATGGCGGCAGTCATGGATAATACACTGTCAGCGGTATTAGCCAGACTACCTGAACTTAGAGGTAAGCGAGATAGCTCTGGGGTGAGACAAAATGCAGAGCATACTGACGCTTTAAGAACCATGTCTGATACTGCCTCACAATATGCAGAAGCTGAGGAAAGAGAGCTTCAGTCAGTGGGTGATGTTAATGACTCAGGAAAGATACCTGATTCTAATATTTCTACATTTAAATTTAATCCGCGTGTTGCTTAGGGAGGTTTTAGCTGCTCTGAATGACTGTGATACCATTGCAGTGCCAGAGAAATTGTGTAGACTGGATAAATACTTTGCAGTGCCGGTGTGTACTGATGTTTTTCCAAATACCTAAAAGGTTTACAGAAATTATTAATAAGGAATGGGATAGACCAGGTGTGCCGTTCTCTTCCCCTCCTATTTTTAGAAAAATGTTTCCAATAGACGCCACCACATGGGACTTATGGCAGACAGTCCCTAAGGTGGAGGGAGCAGTTTCTACTCTAGTAAAGCGTACTACTATCCCTGTCGAGGACAGTTGTGTTTTTTTTTTTAGATCCAATGGATAAAAAATTAGAGGTTACCTTAAGAAAATATTTATTCAAAAAAGTTTTTTTCCTACAGCCCCTTGCATGCATTGCCCCTGTCACTGCTGCTGCGGCGTCTCTGGAAGAGGCTTTACAGGTAGCGACTCCATTGGATGACATACTTGGCAAACTTAGAGCACTTAAGCTAGCCAATTCTTTTATTCTGATGTCATTGTTCATTTGACTAAACTAACGGCTAAGAATTCTGGTTTTGCTATACAGGCGCACAGAGCGCTATGGCTTAGATCATGGTCAGCTGACGTGACTTCAAAATCTAAGCTACTTAACATTCCCTTCAAGGGGCAGACCCTATTCGGGCCTGGTTGAAAGAGATTATTGCTAATATCACTGGAGGAAAAGGTCATGCCCTTCCTCAGGACAGGTCCAAATCTAGGGCCAAACAGTCTAATTTTCGTGCCTTTCAAAACTTCAAGGCAGGTGCAGCATCAACTTCCTCTAATAATAAACAAGAGGGAACTTTTGCTCAATCCAAGACGGTCTGGAGACCAAACCTGACATAGAAAAAAGGTAAGCAGGTAAAAAAGCCTGCTGCTGCCTCTAAGACAGCATGATGGAACGGCCCCCTATCCGGGAACGGATCTAGTAGGGGGCAGACTTTCACTCTTTGCCCAGGCGTGGGCAAGAGATGTTCAGGATCCCTGGGCGTTGGAAATTATATCCCAGGGATATCTTCTGGACTTCAAAGCTTCCCCCCCAAAAGGGAGATTTCACCTTTCACAATTATCTGCACACCAGATAAAGAGAGAGGCATTCTTACACTGTGTACGAGTCTTCCTAGTTATGGGAGTGATCCATCCAGTTCCAAAGGAGGAACAGGGACAGGGTTTTTACTCAAATCTGTTTGTGGTTCCCAAAAAAGAGGGAACCTTCAGACCAATTTTGGATCTAAAGATCTTAAACAAATTCCTCAAAGTTCCGTCGTTCAAGATGGAAACTATTCGTACCATCCTACCACTGATCCAGGAGGGTCAATATATGACTACAGTGGATCTAAAGGATGCTTATCTTCACATTCCGATACACAAAGATCATCATCGGTTTCTCAGGTTTGCCTTTTAAGACAGGCATTACCAGTTGTAGCTCTTCCCTTGGGATTAGCTACAGCCCCAAGAATCTTTACAAAGGTTCTAGGGTCACTTATGGCGGTCCTAAGGCCGCGGGGCATAGCAGTAGCCCCTTATTTAGACGACATCCTGATACAGGCGTCAAACTTCCAAATTGCCAAGTCTCATACGGATGTAGTACTGGCATTTCTGTGGTCGCATGGGTGGAAAGTGAACGAGGAAAAGAGTTCTCTATCCCCACTCACAAGAGTTTCCTTTCTAGGGACTCTGATAGATTCTGTAGAAATTAAAATTCACCTGACGGAGTCCAGGTTATCAAAGCTTCTAAATTCCTGCCGGAAGTAATCGGCTTAATGGTAGCGGCAATGGACATAGTGCTGTTTGCACGCTTACATCTCAGACCACTGCAACTATGCATGCTCAGTCAGTGGAGCGGGGATTACACAGATTTGTCCCCTCAACTGAATCTGGACCAAGAGACCAGGGATTCTCTTCTCTGGTGGCTATCTCAGGTCCATCTGTCCAAAGGTATGACCTTTCGCAGGCCAGATTGGACAATTGTTACGACAGATGCCAGCCTTCTAGGTTGGGGTGCAGTCTGGAACTCCCTGAAGGCTCAGGGATAGTGGACTCAGGAGGAGTCTCTCCTTCCATTAAATATTCTGGAACTAAGAGCGATATTCAAGGCTCTTCAGGCTTGGCCTCAGTTAGCAACTCTGAGGTACATCAGATTTCAGTCGGACAACATCACGACTGTAGCTTACATCAACCATCAAGGGGGAACGAGAAGTTCCCTAGAGATGTTAGAAGTTTAAAAAATAATTCGCTGGGCAGAGATTCACTCTTGCCACCTATCAGCTATCCATATCCCAGGTGTAGAGCACTGGGAGGCGGATTTTCTAAGTCGTCAGACTTTTCATCCGGGAGAGTGGGAACTCCATCCGGAGGCATTTGCACAACTGATTCATTGTTGGGGCAAACCAGAACTGGATCTCATGGCGTCTCGCCAGAACGCCAAGCTTCCGTGTTACGGATCCAGGGATCCCAAGGCGACACTGATAGATGCTCTAGCAGCGCCCTGGTCTTTCAACCTGGCTTATGTGTTTCCACCGTTTCCTCTGCTCCCTCGACTGATTGCCAAGATCAAGCAGGAGAGAGCATCAGTGATTCTGATAGCACCTGCGTGGCCACGCAGGACCTGGTATGCAGATCTAGTGGACATGTCATCCTTTCCACCATGGTCTCTGCCTCTGAAACAGGACCTTCTTCTTCAGGGTCCTTTCAACCATCCAAATCTAATTTCTCTGAGGCTGACTGCCTGGAGATTGAAGGCTTGATTTTATTAAAGCGTGGCTTCTCCGAGTCAGTTATTGATACCTTAAGACAGGCACGAAAGCCTGTCACCAGGAAAATTTACCATAAGGTATGGCGTAGATATCTTTATTGGTGTGAATCCAAGGGATACTCATGGAGTAAGGTCAGGATTGCTAGGATATTATCTTTTCTCCAAGAAGGTTTGGAAAAAGGATTGTCAGCTAATTAAGCGTCTGGCAGATGTTCCAGACGTTCAGGCATTTTGTCAGGCTTTAGTTAGAATCAAGCCTGTGTTTAAACCTGTTGCTCCACCATGGAGCTTAAACTTGGTTCTTAAGGTTCTTCAAGGAGTTCCGTTTGAACCTCTTCATTCCATAGATATCAAGCTTTTATCTTGGAAAGTTCTTTTTTTGGTAGCTATTTCCTCGGCTCGTAGAGTCTCTGAGCTATCTGCCTTACAATGTGATTCTCCTTATCTGATTTTTCATACGGATAAGGTAGTCCTGCGTACCAAACCTGGGTTCTTACCTAAGGTGGTATCTAACAAGAATATCAATCAAGAGATTGTTGTTCCATCCTTGTGTTACACAATTTGGACGTGGTCCGTGCTTTAAAGTTTTACTTACAAGCTACTAAAGATTTTCGTCAAACATCTGCTTTGTTTGTTGTCTACTCTGGACAGAGGAGAGGTCAAAAGGCTTCGGCAACCTCTTTTTCTTTTTGACTAAGAAGCTTAATCCGCTTAGCCTATGAGACTGCTGGACAGCAACCTCCTGAAAGGATTACAGCTCATTCCACTAGAGCTGTGGCTTCCACTTGGGCCTTTAAAAATGAGGCTTCTTTTGATCAGATTTGCAAGGCGACGACTTGGTCTTCGCTTCATATTTTTTCAAAATTTTACAAATTTGATACTTTTGCTTCTTCGGAGGCTATATTTGGGAGAAAGGTTTTACGGGCAGTGGTTCCTTCCATTTAAGTTCCTGCCTTGTCCCTCCCTTCATCCGTGTACTTTAGCTTTGGTATTTGTATCCCACAAGTAATGGATGATCCGTGGACTGGATACACCTTACAAGAGAAAACACAATTTATGCTTACCTGATAAATTTATTTCTCTTGTGGTGTATCCAGTCCACGGCCCGCCCTGTCATTTTAAGGCAGGTAATTTTTAAATTTAAACTACAGTAACCACTGCACCCTATGGTTCCTCCTTTCTCGGCTTGTTTTCGGTCGAATGACTGGCTATGACAGTTAGGGGAGGAGCTATATTACAGCTCTGCTGTGGGTGTCCTCTTGCAACTTCCTGTTGGGAATGAGAATATCCCACAAGTAATGGATGATTCGTGGACTGGATACACCACAAGAGAAATAAATTTATCAGGTAAGCATAAATTGTGTTTTTCCAGCTAAAAAATCATCCATGCACCCATGATTTACCTCATTAATAAGAGAAGCACACTTGAAACCTTCTCAGTATAAGCAGTTGCATAAAAAATGTATAAGATGCAGTTGCAACATGGTAGCTGCTTTTTTGGAACATATTGGTGTTCTATGATATTATTATGTTCAGTACTTTTGCATTTTAATCTGAGGATGCCGATAAATAGTGTGTTATGGTCTTAAAGAGACATAAAAGTGTATTTCATATGAGAATTTTAACCCATTGAATGCTAAGCACTTTCCCACCTGGGTGCTAAGCTTTTTAAAGTTTTTATTTAATTATTTTATTTTTTGGGAAAAAAAATTAACTTCTTTTTTTCTTCAGATCCCCAAGACTTACTTTTCCAACGGTGGGTCTTGGGGGCTTGTAGCTGCTTAGATGCCTGAGATACAGGCTTCTAAGCAGCATGCCCCCTGCTCCTATACTTAACATTGTTAAGTATGAATAAAGTTGCGTGGTGACGTCATCACGTCATTGCGCATCGTAATCACACATAACGTGAGGCGTCGGGGTAGGAGCGGGTGGGAGCCCCCAGATCTCCCTCAAGGCTCTGAGCCGTCGTTAGCACCAGAGTGGGAAACTGCGATGGCTCAGAGCCGTCATTAGCCCTCAAGGGGTAAAACAAAATCCTCTTTCACTCTAAACATGGTGTATAATTGTTTAAAGCATTTGCTGTCTTCTTACCAACCATGTTATATCTAGAGGGTTTTGTAAACCCTTGTTTAAAAAAGGAGATTCTCCTGTTTCAAATGATGATTCTCATAGGTCTGTTGAATTATTTTTGGTGATGCGAGAGGCATAGTTTCAGAGCACTGTAACATTAATTTTTCTAAACTGGGTATGACTTTAAAAGCTTTGATTTTCATCCTAATGGGAAAGAGTCCACAGCCGCATTCATTACTTTTGGGAAATAAGAACCTGGCCACAAGGATGAAGCAAAGACACCCCAGCCAAAGACTTAAATACTCCTCCCACTTCCCTCATCCCTCAGTCATTCTTTGTCTTTCGTCCCAGGAGGTTGGCAGAGAAGTGTCAGAATTTGTTTTGTCTCTCATGGAGGGTACTACTCTTCGCAATGGGACAGGAGTTTTAAGTAGCCGTATAAGCTTCTCACTGAGAGCCTGGGTGAAAGTTAGAGTCCGGAGATGCATGGAGAGCTCTCCTGTGCGACACCATCCCGACTCATATTAACAGCAATCGGCGTTGACGAGTTTCGCAGACTGCTTTTTTCTCTCTAGTCCATGTCATGAGCGATGCTATGACCTGTCACGCTTGAAGGGCCATGTTCCTGTTCAACGGCGTAGATTCTGGTAAGATCATTTCGTTTTTTGTTATATCATGTTAACACAGAAGACAGGGTCACAGTGTGGCGCTTTTTATCTTTATAGAATCAAGGATTAATATCTCCTTAGGGGGATTATTGAACAGGGGGGAATAATAATCTTATGTGTTTATTTGATTTTAAGCTGCTCTTAGGCTGTTATGAAATATACAGGTTTCACTTTCACTTTGAGAGCCATGCAGCTTACAAGCTTGGCACGCTTTCTCTCATAGCAGGGACGGTCCTACATTGTGCACTATGTGATTCATTCCCTCCTTCATGACTATCAGAGAGGAGTCATACATCTCTGTACTGTCTAGATCATAGGAGGTGGTGAGTGCCCCAGCCATGGGGTTATAGGGGTGCTGTTATTTTATTTAAAAAAAAAAAAAAAAAGGATGTTTTATCTATCTAGTTCTACGGTTATTGCACTAGTGATGGAGTATTCGGTTTCTTTAGAGGACACTCCCTCTATTCCTAAAGAGCAATTCCTGTTTATATGGGGAGGAGGCCCTAGTTCCCCCTCTCAATTATGTTCCATATGCCTTGATAAAGTGATATCAAACATGTTTGATATCACAGAGCCGTCCACCTCTGAGGAGTTGACGTTCAGTGAGGTGCGTACCACACATTGTTATCTCTATACACATGCAGTTTTCCCATAGCTTTGCTGATCCTCTATCTGGAGGGGGCTTTTTTTTTCTCCAGACGTTACTGCGCAGTTCAGACGGCGGTGTCTGTGGCCTTAATGCTTTACCTCACCCTGCTAAGCGCAAACAAAAGGTTACATATTGCACTCCTTCCCAGAGTACATCAAATAATTTTTGGATCAGAGTCTGCTGCCTCTCCACCTCCAGCTGCGGAGGAACCAGACTTTAGTTTTAGGAATTTGCACTTCTTCTAAAGGAAGTTTTTGGCGAGTTCAAGGGTTCCAGAGGTCATATTGCCTGATGAACCTTTATTTCCTAAAATGAATAGAGTTTGAGGACAGGGTGGTGCCTTGCCTTCCCTGCTCCTGTTGTCCGGATATTTCACCTTGGACTGTACAGTTCCCTGCGGGTGCGACTGTCCCTGAGTGTTGTGCCTTTCATTACAGAATTGCACGCATTCGCTGTCTGCTCTTCGAATGGCGCACCTCATTAGACATGTGGGAATGATTGCCTTGTATTTTATTTTCATCCGATAGGATGTCCTGTCTGTTTTCCTTTTTCCCCTCTGAGGGAGGATTTATGTGATTTGATGGTTAGGACCCGGATTGCAGGCTGGTCCTGTTTGGGTTCAGTTCTGTCTGGTAGCTGTTCGGACATGTGGCGCCGCTCTGCTTGGCTGGTCCGGTAGAGGCGCCGAGTTCTCATGTTATTCTCTGTGTTCAACTAAGCATTCTAGAGGACCGGTGGGTCCGTGAGGCAGGAGGCATTGTCTCAGTCCTTATAGCCTTCAATTTGGATGACTGGGTCAGTGGAGTTCCGCTGCGTCTCTCTTGTGTCTGGGGTTGTCAGACCGTAGAGCTCCTTGTAAAGCACAAAAGAAAACAAGGGAGCACCTGGAGATGGCCGTTACACAGTGATTTAATTGAAAAAAGAATGAACAGGGTACAGAAGTAACAAAGAATATTCAGGGAAACGTCCCTATTAAAATAAACACCCAATACAGAGATGGAAGTGCAGAAAAAATGAGCTAAATGACAAAACAGCGGCTAACGCATTTCGGCGTGAGCCTTACTCATAGCCTCATAGCGTTAGCCGCTGTTTTGTCATTTAGCTCATTTTTTCTGCACTTCCATCTCTGTATTGGGTGTTCTTCTGGACTTAGTTCTCAGACGCTAGTAGTTTATTGGGTAGTTCAGCTGCCTTGCAGTGGATGGGTTGCAGATTGTGACCAGCTGCAGCTATTGCACTGGGCATGGTCTCCTTGGGCTTTGCTCGGAGCTGGGGATGCTATGCTTCCTTTTCTCTCTATGATCCTCTGATTGTATGGAGGTGATGCGGAAACCAGCCTTTGCTCAAGTGATTTTGGCCTCGGGGTATCCCCTTGCTTGTTCTCCTGCGGCTGTTTGAGAGTCTATGGGCTCTAGTGTCGTTGTACAACTTTTAACGCCTTAGCTCCTTTGGAGCATTGGACTTTGGCACGGGATGGTTTCTTCCTTGGGTCGGACTTGCGAGTTATCTCGTTATCTGGGTTGATCTGGATATTGAATTGATATCTCCCTGTGGTCTGGTTTTTTATATCAGACGGGGTGTTAAGTTCTCGGATATTGTTTGTTTAAACAATTGGGGGCTCAGATCTGTTTTCTCCCTGGTGCTTCCGGTTTCTGAGGCTTCACTCAGTGTTTTCCTTTGTGGAGTTGTTGCCGGACTTTTTTGGCTCTAGGGCTGGTTCCTGGGAACTTGGGCTATATCCTTTTACTTGGACTAATTGACCTGGTCACGGTTGGCCAGGTTGTCTGAGTGCTGATGCTCATTGGGCTGGACTTACGTCTTTATGGTCGGTTTCCCTTGGTCAGCTTGCTGTGGTAACCTTATAGATTCACTGCTCTGCAGGTGAATGGGTTTGCAGTGTCTCTGCTGCAGCTATTGCACATTGGATGTGTGTTAGCAAGTTTATTCCTTAGGGGGATTCCTTCCAAGTTCATCTGCATTGGAGATTGATCTCTCCTTTAGCCCGTGGCTTTTTGACTTGTGGGCAGGTGCTCTGCCTTTTTGGCCCCATCCCTTTTCTTAGGTGGGGGGGGGCTTATTCTCCTTCTTATGGAGGTGTTGTCCTTTGTCTAGGGATTCTCTTGGATTCAGGAGGTTGGAACTGAGAGGGGTTGTTACGTTCCATCTGGAGTCTTGCTGACTCCGTGTTGAGACTATGGTGGGCCTTTTATTAGATTCCTTTGTGTCTACGGCCTTGTCTGTTTCTAAGGAGTTGGGTTGGCACCCGTGCTCTGTTGGGATGGCTGTGGCCATTCTTCCGCTTGTTTTTGAGCTGGTGTTGGGGTTCTTCTGTTCCCCTGTTTCAGAACTGCCGATGCTTGGGCTGGCCTGACTGGGAGTGGGTTCTGAGATGCATTGTCATCTTCAGGATCTAGGTTGGCATAGTATCTAGCTCCCTGGGCTTGCAGGCAGAAGGTCCAGGGTTACCATACACCTTCGGGTTCTGGGTGTAACCTCTCTCTCTTGGGGGTGCAGTGGGCCTCGTTGAGGTTATGTGCTTCCCCTTTTGGAGCCCTGTGTGTAGGTCTGGCGGCTTTGATTGCCTAGAGTGTGCCATCTGTCTGGGAGTTTTTTTTGCAATCTGTTCTCTTGCTGGCCGCTTTTTACTTCACAGCAAGTATTCTTCGGTGCCATCCTGATGATGGTTGCGTGTTCTTGATTCAGGGTTTTTCGTTCGGGTCTGTTACACGTTCTTTTTTGTCTGAATACTTTAGTTTTCTTAGTTCGGACGATGTGAGGACTTTATCTTCAGTTTCTCTGTTTAGATGCCCGGTCCTAACCCTCTGGTTTCTGCTTGGTCTGGGCGTAGCCTCCCCTTGTCTGCCAGAATCCATTGTGATCTTTGTAAGCTGGGCTCGCTATTGGGGGTTTTCCTTTTATGGATTTTGCGGTTTCCCTTCGGTTCTTCCATGCCCTATCCCTTGGGGAGTTTAGGCTGATGTTCCCCTCTTTAGTGAGGGGTGAGCAGTGAGGGACTGACTGTTGGGCGACAGTGTTTCTTGGAGGACTGTGGCTCTATTGAGTCCGATTTTGCAGTCTCTAGCTAGGCTTCTGGACTATCTGCTGGTCAGTGTCCTTGGGGCCTTTCCTTTTTAACGTTTTCTCGGCTTTGGACGAAGCAGGGTTTTGGTTAGGTAGTGGTTTCAGGCTTGGTGCTCTCAGAATGGGCCTCGTATTGTACCCTCCCGTTTTGGCATTTAGTGTCCTCTTTAGCTTGGGTATAGTTTTCCCAAAAGTAATGAATGAGGCTGTGGACTCTTTCCCATTAGGAAAAAAAACATAAATTGTGCTTGCCTGATAATTTAATTTTCTTCCGTGGGAAAGAGTCCACAGCCCCCCTGTTTTTTATGTGGGGCGTCTTAGTTGTATTCTTCTGGCATCTTTTCACCTGATATTTCTTCTACTGTTCCTTGTTCCTCGGCAGAATGACTGAGGGATGAGGGAAGTGGGAGGAGTATTTAAGCCTTTGGCTGGGGTGTCTTTGCCTCCTCCTGGTGGCCAGGTTCTTATTTCCCAAAAGTAATGAATGCGGCTTTGGACTCTTTCCCACGGAAGAAAATTAAATTATCAGGAAAGCATAATTTATGTTTTTGTCAAGTTATACTTTTGTTTACTGCCTGCCCTCAGGAACCATACTTTAGACTTTAATCCAGGGAATCATACCTCTCATGTACTCTTTTGTACCTTCATTCTATAAATATATGTTGGTTTAAACAAACTGAAAAATGTGTTTTATGATTTCCAATGCCAGAAAACAAATAAGCTTGATGATCAGTTCATGTGACCTTTCATTAACTGCAATGACCAAAACTACAAAACAAGAAAAACGAAAAAAGACCAAGAAAAGGGGGCCAGATTGATGGCAAATGTCAATATTTTTTTATGGAACAAGGTTTATGTATTTAGTTTCTCGGTTCAACGGTGCACTTAATCCTGGTATTGGACCCACTGATTTACTAGTGACATGATACAGGTGAAGTAGCAATTTTGGTTATATAAGCTTAGGTCAGTAAATGGCAAATGGAGTAACTAGAAAAAGAGGTACTGAAGTGATTGTACAATCTGGCTATGTAAGGTCAAGACAGAAAATGGCAACAAAGGTATCTTGAACAAGAAGGAATACAAGGTTGGTACAAACTGTTGCACATCACTAAGAGCACACTCCAGCAAGTGCAGCAGGGTAATATGCGGGTATTCATGTAATGTTGCTTTCAATAAGCATAGCCCAGTAAAAGAATCAGTCATACATAGAAATACAGGCAGTGAGCTGTAACACTGTAGCATTCTACTATACACACAGTCCAGAAAAACAGGGCCATACACAGGAATGTATGCAGAAAGGAGGTTGAACCATTTATCAATAATCAGGCCAAAGAAACATGGATTTGAGTTTAAAATAAAAAATGTATTAAGGTTTAAATGAATACAACCAATACGGGTTAATTTTAGATAGCAAGCAAATAGGGTATAATGCTATTTGATATGTAGAATGAACTGCACACTGTGTGGGTGTCTGCACTATTGTGTATAGTGTGTTACTTAAACTGTATAATATATTGTAATTTTATATCTTTTGTGGCCCAACACCTTTGTGGATTAATAAACATTTTTAATTAACACAAGTTCTGACTTGCTGTAATTTGTATTTCCATTTTGTCTAACACCTAGTCAAGTTACACTTGACTCCAGTCTGTCCTTCATCCCCCCATATCAAATTGCTCTCTTCATCTTGCGGCAACGACCTACGTAAATTCATCCGTTTCTGAGCACTGACACCACTAAGCAACTAATCCACTCCATGATAATTTCCCAACTTGACTACTTTAATAACCTAACTGGCCTTCCCCTCTCCCGCCTCTTCCCCTTTCAATCCATCCTAAATGCCAGGCTAATCCACTTTTCCTTTCACTGGCTCCCCATTCGCAGCAGTATTAAATTCAAAATTCTCACCCTGACCTACAAAGCCCTTACCAATGCTGCTCCCCACTGCCTGTCCTCACTAACCAACAAATAAACTCCAGCCCCCCTAAGGTCCAACAGTGCCCTGCTTCTTGCATCTTCTACCATCACTTCTTCCCATGCTAGACTGCAGGACTTCTCTTGTGTGGCACCAACCCACTGGAACGCACTTCCTAGCGCTGTCTTACTTTCCCCTTATCTGTCCTCCTTTAAACACTCCCTAAAGACATTCTTGTTCAAGGAAGCCTATCACCCAACTCAGTAACTAATGAATTCTACTTATCTAATAATTGCTTTCATCTAACTTAACATCATTCTCACCCTTTTTAGGACCCACCTCCTGTTTCTCATCCTTCTAGATTGTAAATTCCGATGGGAATAGGGCCAATTTTGTACCCATGGACAGCGCTTTGGAATTTGTTGGAGCTTTATAAAGTATAATAATAATAATATATATGTTGCAGGTAAAGTAAGAAATTGGGTAATCCTAGCATTACCCGGGTAAACCTGACATTACCCAAGTGGCTGTGGGTAATGCCTGATGTAAGATGATAAATCTTCTCAGAGTGCATTGAGTCAGCGCATGAAACATATATATGATGCACTGTAATTCACACATCTTTAGTATCCTTTTTTGCCTCTGCCTGGGAGGTTCAAGGGTGGGGGGGGCAAAGACCCCTTTGTAAACCTCATCCCCCAAGGTTCACTTGGGGTGGATGCCAGGCAGACCCCCCAGGCAGAGGCAATACAAAATAGTGTAGATGGGGGAATTAGATTAAATCTGACTTTATCCACAGCCGCTTGGGTAATGTTAGGTTCACCAAGGTAATCCTAGGATTACCCAGATTTCAGACTTTACCTATAAAATATATATATATATATAATACACATAATTGTATATTATCTCATTTGTATATTTTGTATATACAAAAAGATATAAGAAAAGGAGACTTGTGTATAAATGAGGCCTGAACTCCCTATACATTGAGTCCATTTAAATGGGTTTGGATTTCAGTGAAAAACATAAATTATGCTTACCTGATAATTTAATTTCCTTATGTATGTGGAGAGTCCACGGCATCATTCCTTACTGTTAGGAAATACTGAGCCTGGCCACCAGGAGGAGGCAAAGACACCCCAGCCAAAGGCTTAAATACTCCCAATACTTCCCTCATATCCCAGTCATTCTGCCAAGGGAACAAGGAACAGTAGGATAAATATCAGGGTATAAATGGTGCTGGAAGAGAAAAACAAAATTTTGGTCCGCCCATCGTTGTATACGGGAGAGAGCCGTGGACTGTCCTTATACAGAAGGAAATGAAATTATCAGGTAAGCATAATTTATGTCCACAGCATCATTCCTTACTGTTGGGAAAACTTTACCCAAGCTCTATAGGACACTGCATGATAACGGGAGAGTAAAAGAAAAGGTGGACTCTAATCTGAGGGCACCACAGCCTGCAAAGCCTTTCTCCCAAAAGCTGCTTCAGCCAAAGCAAAAACGTCAAATTTGTAGAATTTTGAAAAAGTATTTAAGGAGGACCAGGTAGCCGCCTTACAAATCTGATCCATAGAGGCCTCGTTCTTAAAGGCCCAAGAGGAAGCCACCGCTCTAGTGGAATGAGCCGTAATCCTCTGAGGAGGTTTAAGTCCCGCTGACTCGTAAGCTAAGCGTATAACACTCCTCAACCAAAAGGATAAGGAAGTTGAAGAGGCCTTCAGACCCTTACGCTTCCCAGAGTAGATAACAAACAAGGAAGAAGTTTGTCTAAAATCCTTAGTAGTTTGAAGATAAAACTTCAAAGCTTGAACAACATTCAGATTATGAAGTAAACGTTCCTTCAAAGAAGAAGGATTAGGACACAAGGAAGGTACCACAATTTCCTGATTGATGTTATGATCAGACAAAACCTTAGGAAGAAAACCTAAGCGGGTACGTAGGACAGCCTTATCAGTGTGGAACACCAGATAAGGAGGCTCACATTGGAAGGCAGCTATTTCAGAAACTCTGCGTGCTGACGCAATAGCCAATAGAAAAAGAATCTTCCAGGGCAACAATTTAATGTCCACCAAATGCATAGGCTCACACAGAGCCCGTTGCAAAAACTTAAGAACAATATTCAAACTCCAAGGTGGAGCGTTAGATCTAAACACAGGTCTGATCCTGATCAGAGCCTTAATGAAGGATTGCACGTCAGGGAGCTCTGTGAGCCTCTTGTGCAGCAAAACAGAAAGGGCCAAAATCTGTCCCCTCAGGGAACTGGCAGAAAGGACCTTCTCCAGACCCTCCTGGAGAAAAGAAAGAATCCTGGCAGCCTTAACCTTATGCCAGTCGAAACCACGCTCTTCACACCAGAACAAGTAAGCTCTCCACATCTTATGATAGATGCGAGGAGTAACAGGCTTACGAGCCTGAATGAGAGTGTCAATTACTCTCTCAGAGAAACCTCTCCTGGCTAAGACAAAGTGTTCAATCTCCATGCAGTCAGCCTCAGAGAATCTAGATTTTTATGAACAAAGGAACCCTGTTCCAGCAGATCCCTGCAACAAGGTAACCTCCATGGAGGAGATAAGGACATCCCCACCAGGTCCGCGAACCACATTTGCGGCCACGATGGAGCAATCAGTATCACTCATCTCCGGCGTCCCCCATCTGTTGCAAATCTCCACAAACACCTCGGGATAGAGAGAACATTACCCCGGCTGAAAGGATTGTCTGCTGAGGAAATCCGCTTCCCAGTTGTCCACACCCGGAATATGGATCTCTGACAGCGAGCAGTTGAGGGCCTCCACCCATTCCAAAATCAGAGATACTTCCCTCATTGCTAGGGAGCTCCTCGTTCCCCCCTGATGGTTGTTGTAAGCCACCAAGGTTATGTTGTCTGATTGGAATCTGATAAACTTGGACAAACCCAGAATAAGCCAAGCCTTCAGAGCATTGAAGATCGCTTAAAGTTCCAAAATGTTGATCAGGAGGAGGGATTCCACTCGAGTCCACAGATCCTGTGCCTTCCTGGCACCCCAAACAGCTCCCCATCCTGATAGACTTGCCTCCGTAGTCACAATCTCCCAGGATGGTCTCAAGAAGGATGTCCCTTGGGACAGGTGATCTGGACAGAGCCACCAAGGGAGCGATTCTCTCGACCGGTTGTCCAGAGAAATCTGTTGAGACAGATCCAAATTATCGCCGTTCCACTGTCTCAGCATGCACAGCTGAAGTGGTCTGGGATGGAATCTGGCAAAAGGAATGATGTCCATGCTGGACACCATGAGACCAATTACCTCCATACACCAAGCCACAGAGGGCCTTAAGGAGGTCTGGAGGGCAAGACAAGTGGAAGATAGCTTGTAACGTCTCTGGTCTGTAAGGAATATCCTCATGGATATGGAGTTTATTATAGTACCCAGGAATTCCACCCTGGTATTGGGAATATGAGAACTCTTTTCTAAGTTTATCTTCCATCCATGAGATTGAAGAAGAAATAGAAGAGCTTTCAAATGCTCTTCTGCCAGACAACAGTATGGTGCTTGAACCAGAATATCGTCCAAGTATGGCGCTACTGCTATACCTTTGGTTCTGGCCACTGCAAGCAGAGCCCCTAGAACTTTCATAAAAACTCTCGGGACAGTAGCTAGACCAAACGGAAGTGTAATAAACTGGAAGTGCTGGTCCAGGAAGGCAAACCTTAA
Source organism: Bombina bombina (assembly GCF_027579735.1). Taxonomy (NCBI): domain Eukaryota; kingdom Metazoa; phylum Chordata; class Amphibia; order Anura; family Bombinatoridae; genus Bombina; species Bombina bombina. Next base: position 987,259,380 of record NC_069503.1, read on the forward strand.
GAACTTGAAATGTTCCTTGTGTATAAGAACATGAAGGTAAGCATCCTTCAGATCTATCGTGGTCATGAACTGTCCTTCCTGAACTAAGGGAAGAATGGACCTTATTGTCTCCGTCTTGAACGAGGGGGCAGCTAGGAATTTGTTTAAGCACTTTAGGTCCAGAATCGGGCGGAAAGTTCCCTCCTTCTTTGGGACCACAAAAAGGTTTAAGTAGTATCCCAGACCTCTTTCTGCAAGAGGTACCGGTACAATGACTCCCAGGGAGGAGAGATCCCTCACACACCCCAGAAAGGCTTCTCTCTTTTCTGACCTTAAAGACAAGTTTGACAAGAGGAATCTGCCCCTGGGTGGATGAGAGTTGAAACCTATCCTGTATCCCTGAGTGATGACCTCCAGGACCCACGGGTCTTGCACGTCCCCAAACCAAGCGTCCAAAAAAAGCGACAGTTTGCCCCCTACAAGATCTAGAGCCGGATCGGGGGCCGCCCCTTCATGCCGACTTAGTCTCGGCAGGCTTCTTGTTTTGCTTGGATTTATTCCAGGACTGAGCTGGCTTCCAAGTCCCCTGAGTGGCTCAGTGGTATCAAACATATTAACTTTCTTTGACATGATTACTTTATCAAGGCATGTGGAACATAATTGAGCAGACGGGTATACCGCGGCCTCCTCACAATATAGACAGGTATTAGACTTACGTAAAGAGAGAGTACCCTCTAACGCATCAGAATCCTCCATAGCTTGCTCTTATAAAGCAGACTATTGAATAGTAAGATGAAACGGCACCTTTATACCCCCAATGGCTGAGGCACTCACCACCTCCTTTGACCCAGGCCAAACGGAGAAACCGCTTCTCCGGTAAACCACGCGGTCAAGAAAGAGGAAATCAGTGTGACCAGACCCGGTCACATGGTGCGCAATGCAGGACTGCCCCTGCTATAGGAAAAAGCGCAACAAGCCTTTCAGACTGCGCAGCTTCCAAAAACAAAAGTAAAATCTGTACGTTAATAATAAGATAATAGAACAGGCTAACAATAGTATTGAGCCAGTTGTTCATTCCTGTGTGGGTGCTTCTCTCTATGTGTATTTATTCTCCTTATGGGAAAAAGGGGAAACCAGACGTGGACTCCTTGCTCAGTGTGCTTAGAGGAATATGGCTACACCTCACTGACGAGGCCCAATGCGGTTGAAATGATCATCTGGGGTTGCGGTGTTCCTTGTTCAGAGAGGAATTGCCTGGTATTTCGGCGCTGGACTGACCGTAATAGGTGGGATCAGACTGATATACTACAGGAAAGTTCTTCTCTGTGAAAAGCATTACTGGGCTAAAAGAAGCTGCACCCAGGTGGTAAATTACCATAGAACAGGCTAACAATAGTATTGAACCAGTTGTTCATTCCTGTGAGTGTGCTTCTCTCTGTGTGTATTTAGTCTCCTTATGGGAGAAAGGGGAAACCAGCCCAGGTGGAGCTAGCAGCCATTAGAAGCAGTCAGGTTTTTACTGAGCTCCTAGGTGGCAAAAATAAATAGCCCTAAAAAGTGCATGATTGAGAAACAGTAAGTTTACTAAAGTGGGACTGGGACTCTGGACAGCCAACGGAGCCGGATTGACCTTTTCTGGCATCAGACGAGTGTAGCGGTGGACCGCAGCTCCTTTTGTACAATCTACACAGAGTGCTGGGCCTTTACTGACTTGGGGCTACAGACCGCATTGTGCAGCTAGTGCAAGCACTACAAGAGGCACCGCAGCTCACACAGTACTCCAGAGGGTCGGGGCTCCGCTCCGGAGCCTGTGTGTATTTAACTGAAGCAGAGACCTGTAAGGAGGAATCCTGAAGAGTCGGCTCCTACTAATCAGCGGCGGTGTCCGTCACATAGCCTGATCATTTGCGGCTTTGGAAGGGGTAACAGCTGAATGACTATTAAACTAAATTAGGGCATCCTCCTTGACAGAGCACCTTCTGTTCCACATAGAACAGACATCTGGAAGGATTAACGAGAGAAGCAACGCTGAGGGAGATCGGAGGAAAAGAGAGGGCTTCCACGTGGCTCAAGTAAGTGCATGGTCCCTGCTACCGACACGCACAGTGTATAAAGAGCCTACACACATTCTTTGAACACTACTTTAGGTTGCCTTGCACTGTCCCTCTGCCTCAATCACGGTAACCACAGGCCATTAGGGGCTCTTAGTATCTGCTGATCTGGGTAATTTTTAATAAGGCAGATTAAGTTACTCAGGGAGACTTTTACAGATCCTTTCCTAACATACTGCCCGGTTGAGGACCATTTATTTACCGGATTAAGCTGCTTTATCTCACTGTGACTCCTACCCCTTTGCAACAATATGCTTTGCAGAAGGAGACACTGTCTAACCAAGGCCAGACATTTAAAATACCATATATATTGGCCTCCCCTAGCAGCTATTACTACCTAAGTCCTTACTTTCCCGGATCTATAATTGCCCTGATATATATACAAATACAGCATCTTTGCAGTGTGGCCTGAGAAATTACAGGGAGCTGTCAAGAGACAGTTATGAAGTAGTGCACTGATAGTGCATAAAGCTCCTAGGAGATTTATACAGTCCCATCCTAATCCCACTTTATCTACAAGGCCAAACTAGACTAGCCTGCCACTGGATCCCCGCCACTGACTTTAACCTCTACGGGAAATTTTATGGGGCGCATTGTTCTGTGTCTTTCCATGACCATGAGAGCCTGATGAACTTCCTCATTAACTTAAGGCCACCAACATAAAGATTCATTCCTGGCAAGAATTAAAGTGACACCGGATCTAACTGCTGGGGCCCTGTGTGTTTTATAGGCCTTTAATCTGCATAACCCCTATTTCAAGACTCTCTAACTAACCACATCATGGCGGGTTAATAAGCTCGGGCCCTTCTCCCTGCCGGTGTGATCTTACTGTGATCATCCCTAGAGTACTCCTATTAATACTCTCAGTTACTTCTGGATAGAATTTGTGGAACCCTGATTCCTGCTCATAAGTGTAAAATGTCGCAGCAAGCGAAGAAGAAGCAGAAGTCAAACCAACTTTCAAAGCACACGGTCAGGGATCACTTCCCGCCTATTAGGGACTCTCATCTTGGTTTCTCAGATGATGAGCGATCGATTTCTCCTGCTCCATCAGAGGAAAGGCCCACCCAGAGATACTCTCCATCTTCACGCTCACAGAGTGACATACTTACAGTAGATTCTATGAAGCACTTGCTAGACAGGCAGAGTTAGTCCTTCGATAAAAGATTTGACAAACTGGAGAAGTCTTTCGATGAACTTCGTAAGGACATTAACACTGTCAACGAGCGCACAGATATCATCGAAAGAAAGCAAGAGGACCTATTGGTAGATCACAACAATTGGGTAAGCTACACACAAAACCTGTCTGACCAGGTGTCCTCCTTAGAAGCAAAGTTAGCAGATCTCGAGGACCGCTCTAGGCGGAACAATGTGAGGAATAGGAGCATCCCTGAATCCGTTGGCCCCCAGGATCTGGAAAAGTATGCTCAGGCCTTGTTCCAAGCTATCTTGGGGTCTCCGGGAGGAGAGGACGCTAGGATTGATCGCATTCACAGAATGGCTAGACCTAAGAACCTCCCTATGGATAAACCCTGAGACACAATCGCTAGACTACACTATTACATCTATAAAGACAAGATCCTACGAGCTACTGTGAGGCAGCCTCACCTTGCAGAGCAATTTAAAGATGTCTCACTCTATCCAGATCTGTCGTCACATACGCTTCAACAAAGAAGATCTTTCCAAGAAATCACTAAAGTGCTGAGACTTCATCAGATTCGCTATCGTTGGGGGTTTTCCACAAGGTTAATAATTACCAAAGATGGAACGCAACACACCGCTCTCTCTCCTAGACAAGCTCAAAATCTACTTAGAGGATGGAATGTGCCGATTGGGGATGAAGAACCTCCAAATAGGCCTCCACGCCCAGGTACCCCATTGAGGTCAGGAGCCCCAGATTGGAACCCTGTCAGACAGGACCCTGCTCGCTAACATTTTTCCCTCAACTTGAGACCTTACCAAAGTACCCAATGTGGGTCCCTATGAGAATACAAAGCTGGCTAGCTCCTTCTCACTAGCAGATTCCCTCTTCAGCTGAAGGATGGTAACGTATAGCAGAAACATTTGTTTTGTTATATATCATGGACTCATGTTGATGGTTTTGTATTTGTTTGTTTTTTCCACTGTATGTTTTGCTAGCACCATATTTTTTGTTGTTGTAATTTTTGGTCCTTCTCCTTTATCCCTCCTGAGTGTTGTCCCCTAATTTAATTTAATCTAATGTGAGTTACCTTAATATAATTGAAGCATCCAAAAATTTGCTCCACTATTCAGCATGTCCTAGCTATTTCACTGGATGCTGTATCTTCCCCCTCATGTCAAATGTCTTTATTATGGTTCACACAATAGCGGTTAATAACTGGGGCACATTGGGGGCGATGGGCCTTAGGCTTTTCCCGCAACTCCAATAACGTTACTTGGACCCATCGCTGTACCACTTTTTGACTTCTTGACATAGCACTCAGTTGAAGTACTCTGGTCCTGTTGAAACTTATCTTAGATCCCCAGTAGTACTAGTTGTTTAAAGGAGATGAGTACAATTTTAGTAATTGCTTCTTGCAAAACTCTTGAGTTTATATACTCTTTTGGATGCAACAGGGTTACGGAATGTCTACCCTAGATCTAGAAACCAGTCTACCTAGGATTTTACTGCTGAGTGCTCCTGTTAAGTATTATTATGTCTAGCCTCTGCATTTATGACCATAGTGCATATATGGATTCCAGTGTTTCTCCACATTACTTAATACCCTACTAATTTTAGATGTTTTCCTCCTTAGAACCTGAGGGTTCTATATTCCCCATCAAACCGTTGCCAACTGCCTACTGCACTATTTAAGTCATCTGACTCTGTGGCTGCTTCCGACTCCCCTCCGTTTCCTCCGCCCCCCCCCCCCACCTATTTTAGTACGGTTAGGGATAACTTGTTATCCTCTGCACCACACTTTTTTGGCAGAGTTGAGTAGTCTCTGCCCAGTCTGAAGAGCTGTCCTATTGTACTATCCCCCCCCTTCTTTTAATTTTTTTTTTCTCCCCATTCCTTCCTCTCCCCCTCCTCCATTCCTACACCAAAATGAAAATCTGCACACTCAATGTGAGGGGACTTAATTCCCCCACTAAACGGAGCTTACTCCTTCGTTTCCTCTCTACACACCAGTTAGGGGTGGTATTCCTCCAAGAGACCCATTGGGTTGAGACTAGAGCAACCATGTTTAGGTCTAGGGACTATCCCGTCTGTATATCATCAACTTTCCATAAAAAGGCTAGGGGCGTATCGATATTATTAAGCAGGCATCTCTCATACCACCCCATTCATGTAGATACTGACCCAGCGGGCCATTTTGTCATCATTGTTGCCCGAATAAACAACGTTCTGTGTACCCTAGTAGCATTATATTCCCCCAATGTTAATCAAACTAGTTTCCTTCGGAAGCTCTTAAACAAAGTAGATAGGCTCAAGCAGGGTCATGTGTTTATTGGGGGTGACTGTAACCTGGTCTGGGACCCTAGTAGAGATAGGAAATCAAGAAGCAAAATTTTTTCCTCACAAGGAGAGGAACATTACTCAAAACACTTTAGAAATCTAATATCCCATTTTACACTACAGGATGTCTGGAGAGCCCTGCATCCCGATGACACTGATTTCACCTGTTATTCAGCCTATTTCCAGTCTTTTTTGAGATTAGATTACTTCTTTTGCTACCCCTGGTCTTTGGAAGTAGTAGAGAGAGCGACGATTATGCCTTGTCTCTGGTCGGATCACGATGCGGTTATCTTGGAGGTTACTTTTTTACGCTCAGGAAGCACTAAACGCTCCTGGAAATTACCTGATTATCTACTTTCCGACCCCCATATTCCTACTTGGACTAGGGAAATGGAAGATATCTTGCGTATCAATGACGTAGATGGTGTCTCTCCCCTAACTTTGTGGGCTTCGTTTAAAGCCTATATGAGAGGCTTATTCATTCAGCAGGTTGGTCAAGATAGGAGATCCGGGGGGGGGGGGCTTCCTTAGCCCAACTGTACTGTGACTATGCGAATTTGAGAGACCAACTGAAGAAGGGGCGACCGAGCACTCTACTTAGTAGACTGCAAACAGTTAAAAAGCAAATAGAACTCCTCGAATTACAAAAGGTGCAACGGAGTCTTTCCCTTCTAAAACAGAAATATTACCACAAAGGGGATAAGGCTGACAGGCTGTTAGCACATAAACTTAGACAGCGGTCCCTCCTAAATAAGATAGCATATATAAGGAAGGGTGAGCACAGAATTTACTCTCCAAACGACATAGGTGAAGCCTTTTTTGAATATTATAGTCAACTATATCAGATCTCAGACTACGATCACTCCCATTATGCTCCTAAAACGTGAATTACTGAATACCTAGCTAACCTGAAGTTGCCGCATGTTCCTGATAGCCACATAGATTCCCTTTCCGCAACTTTTACCATTGCAGAAGTTTGCTCTACTATTAAGGGTCTTAAGCTCCACAAAACTCCAGGCTCAGATGGGTACGGCGCTCTCTTCTATAAGAAGTTTCTAACGGTCATTGCCCGTCTCTTGACTAGGGTCTTCAATACAGCCGCGGATTCGGGAAGTTTCCCTAAGGAATTCCTTGAGGCTTCCATAGTTACGATTCCCAAGCCGGGAAAGGACCCTACCCTCTGTGAAAGTTACCGCCCGATTTCTCTTATAAATGGGGATGTGAAAATATACGCTAAAATACTAGCGACATGGCTCAATCGAGTCCTTCCCTACCTGATTCACCCGGATCAGGTGGGATTCACACCGGGTCGTCAGGGTTCCGATAACACTAAGAGACTCCTGAATATTTTTTCTGAAGTGGCGTAACTTGGTATCCCATTGGTAACTCTATCCTTAGAAGCTGAAAAGGCATTTGATAGGGTCCGATGGGATTACATGATGGAGGTACTCCAGGCTTTTCTTCTCCCTAGCAAATTTATTTCTGCAGTTATGTCACTTTATATGAACCCAACAGCAAGGGTTTGTGGACTGGGGTTTGTTTCCCGACCTTTCAACATAAAAAAACGGAACTAGGCAGGGGTGCCCCCTGTCGCCCTTATTGTTCACATTGATTATTGAACCTTTGGCATGTAGGCTCAGGACCTCACCGACTGTATAGAGTCTAATAGTTTACGACACCCCCCCCATTCATTGGCGCTCTTTGCTGATGACCTAATGATGTTTCTCTCGGAACCTGAGGATTCTCTTCCGGAGCTGTTTAAACTCCTAGCAGAGTTAGCAGCTATGTCCTACTATAAACTAAATTACACAAAAACGGAGGCGTATGCTATAGGTCTCCACGCTCAGAGATTGGAGCTTTTGAAGAAGCGATACCCCTTTAAGTGGTCTACGGATGGTTTGACACACTTGGGTGTAGAGTTATCCCATGACCCCAAGATACTTATCAGGAGAAAGATAATGTAGTTATTTTAGAAAGATAACTACAAATTGGACCGGGCTAGAGGTGTCTTGGACGGGCAGAGTTATGGCCCTGAAGATGATGCTTCTTCCTAGGCTAACATACCTCTTCCGCTGCCTGCCGGTGGCAGTCCCTGCCTACCTACTCAATCATTTCCAGTCAGTTTTTACTAAGTACATATGGAGAGGTTGCCCTCCCAGAATTTCATTACCTCAATTACAGAAACCTAGAGAATGTGGCAGTATCTCTGTACCAAATATAGCCCACTACTATAGGGGGGCCATGCTATCACATATTGAATGTGGCAGTATCTCTGTACCAAATATAGCCCACTACTATAGGGGGGCCATGCTATCACATATTGCTGCCTGGGGGGTACGACATAACACCTCACAGTGGTATCAGATTGAGCAGGCTACACTACCCGCAGGGGTGGATCTGGTTGATCTGATCGGGATCCCTGAGCATGCGGACATCCTAAAAGGTATTTACAGCACTATTATAAAAACATGTCTGAAGTGTTGGAAGGAGCTCCGCTCGCACAAGTCAATAGCTCTCCACCCTTCGCCCATTCACTCAATGAAGGCCATACTGCAGTGCCTCCCTGATTTGAGGCCCAAACGTTGGGAAGCCTTGGAGATTAAACAGATCTCTGACCTCTATAGGGGTGATTCCCTCATGCTTCCACCAGAAAATTTCCCAACTGACGACTTTCCTAAGGACTTACAATTTGAGTACCTCAGACTGACTTCATTACTTCTCTCTTGGGGATTCCCCAAATCGGGAACCCGGGCCCTTACACAATGGGAGAGACGTTGGATAGCTGGTAGGCCTATTAAGGGCTCACTGTCTTTTCATTACAAACTTCTTCTTGACTCCCCTAAATTTGTTAAACTGGGTGCTGTGAAGGACTGGGAGAGGGATCTGGGGGCGGTGCATCGGGATGCAGCTTGACAACGAGCCCTTTGAGATGTCAAACTAGCAGCTCGCTGCTCAAACCTGTTTGAGTTATACATTAAATTAATGTTAAGGTGGCATTGGGTCCCAACCAGGTTACATAGGGTGTTCCCTCTTAAACGCGCAGATTGTTGAAGGGGATGCGGACAGAGAGGCACTCATCTCCATATCTGGTGGAGTTGCCCCAAATTGAGTGCCTTTTGGACTTCAGTTGCGGACTTGCTTCTCCGCCTACAGTTGGTGCCACACCTAACTGGAGACATTGCGCTCTTCCATTTGGGACTCCACACACTTCAAAAATCTCCTAGAACCTTATGCGTCATCATACTTTTGGCCGCAAAGTTGGCTATTGCCAGGCAATGGGCTAGGGACTCCCTTTTGACTTTAACTCTAGTGCTAGACATCCTTACCTTCAATGAATGGAGGAATACTCCTTGAGGGTTGAAGCACGCTCTGATTTCTTCTATTCAGTTTGGTGCCCATGGGATGAGTTTCAGAAAAATAATCCACAACTCAATGGTACACGCCATAGCACTCACAACATGCACGTATCACCTTGGTGAAAGGGGTAGTCTTTTATTAATAGGCATCGGCCTCCTCAATTAGTTCCCCCTATTCCCTTTCTCCTCTTCCTCCCCCCCTTTTTTTCACTTCTCTCCCTCTTCCTCTCCCCTTTTTTGGTAGCTCGCGAAGCTCCTCTTCGGACCTACAACTTGGTAAATTCACTTATGTTTGTGCATTAACCACCTAACTGTCTTTCTTACAATCTGATCAGAATACTACCACATACTCAGAAACGTTTATCCTGTATATCTATTTATATTTGGTAAATCTGTTCATATATACTGAAATGTAAGCTCTTATATTTTATTTTCTCTTTCTATGAAAATTGTTCTCCTATTTGTTTACTAGTATGCATAAAGTGCCCTGAATCCTTTCATACAGATCTTGGTCCCCTGGTTGGATCTGTAATCTATTAAGGACACTGTGAAATAGTAAAAACAAAATGAGGTGTTTAAGATTGTTCATCCGTATCAGTTTGCTATGTAAAGTTCTATAATCAGTCTTTCATTTGTCTGTTAATCCGTTTTGAAGCTGTAACAAATTGTTGCTTGTCTGATATGTATATTTTCAGAACTTGTTTATCACCTCAATAAAAAATATTTAAAAAAAAAAAAAAAAAAAAAGGGGAAACCAGACGTGGACTCCTTGCTCAATGTGCTTAGAGGAATATGGCTACACCTCACTGATGAGGCCCAATGAAGGTTGAAATGATTGTCTGGGGTTGCTGTGTTCCTTGTTCAGAGAGGAATTGCCTGGTATTTCAGCGCTGGACTGACCGTAATAGGCGGGATCAGACTGATATACTACAGGAAAGTTCTTCTCTGTGAAAAGCATTATTGGGCTAAAAGAAGCTGCATCCAGGTGGTAAATCGCCATAGAACAGGCTAACAATAGTATTGAGCCAGTTGTTCATTCCTGTGAGTGTGCTTCTCTCTGTGTGTATTTAGTTTCCTTATTAGAAAAAAGGGGAAACCAGACGTGGACTCCTTGCTCAGTGTGCTTAGAGGAATATGGCTACTCCTCACTGATGAGGCCCAATGAAGGTTGAAACGATTGTCTGGGGTTGCTGTGTTCCTTGTTCAGAGAGGAATTGCCTTGTATTTCGGCGCTGGACTGACCGTAATAGGCGGGATCAGACTGATATACTACAAGAAAGTTCTTCTCTGTGAAAAGCATTACTGAGCTAAAAGAAGCTGCACCCAAGTGGTAAATCGCCATAGACATAGCTAACAATAGTATTGAGACAGTTGTTCATTACTGTGAGTGTGCTTTTCTCTGTGTGTATTTAGTCTCCTTATGGGAAAAAGGGGAAACCAGACGTGGACTCCTTGCTCAGTGTGCTTAGAGGAATATGGCTACACCTCACTGACGAGGCCCAATGAAGGTTGAAGCGATCGTCTGGGGTTGCTGTGTTCCTTGTTCAGAGAGGAATTGCCTTGTATTTCGGCGCTGGACTGACCGTAATAGGCGGGATCAGACTGATATACTACAGGAAAGTTCTTCTCTGTGAAAAGCATTACTGGGCTAAAAGAAGCTGCACTCAGGTGGTAAATCGCCATAGAACAGGCTAACAATAGTATTAAGCCAGTTGTTCATTCCTTTGAGTGTGCTTCTCTCTGTGTGTATAAAACCTGTACGTTCCAACATCTGCCTAAGCTTTATCTCACACATGTCGCAGCATAATCATAATAACATAAAATTATGTGATTCATCCCTCCTGTTCAATAATCCCCCTCCGGTGATATTAACCCTTGATTCCATACAGATAAAAGGAGCCACACTGTGACCCTGTCTTCTTGTGTTATCATATGTGTATAAAAAATGAAACGATCTTACCGGAATCTGGAACAGAAACACAGCGTCTCAAGTTTGACAGTCTTGTAGCATCGCTCCTGACATGGACTTGAATGATGGAAGGAGGCAGTGAAACTCGTCAACACTGATTGCTTAGGAGCTGTTAATACGAGTCTGGATGGATTCACAGAAAGACTCTCCCTGCATCGCCAGACTCTAACATTCATCAATGCTTTCACTGAGAGGCTGACAAGAGTACTTAAAACTCCAGTCCTATTTCAAAGGGTAGATACCCTCCATAAGGAACTACTCCGTATCTTCTGACACTTCTCTGCCAACCTCCTGTGACGAAAGGCAAAGAATGACTGGGATATGAGGGAAGTAGGGGGAGTATTTAAGCCTTTGGCTGGGGTGTCTTTGCGTACTCCTGGTGGCCAGGTTTTAGTATATCCCAACAGTAAGGAATGATGCAGTGGACTCTCCTCATATTAAGAAGGAAATAACCATTTATATCAAAGGCAAAAAATAATAATCTAAAGGACAAATATAAGTCAATGGAAAAAACATAAATTATGCTTACCTGATAATTTTATTTTCTTCAGATGAGTCCACAGCTGCATTCATTACTTTTGGGAATTCAGAACCTAGCCACCAGGAGGAGGCAAAGACACCCCGGCCAAAGGCTTAAATACTCCTCCCACTCCTCTCATCCCCCACTAAGTAGTGGGTACACAGAACACCGGACCAGCCCAAGCCACAGGCAGGTCTGAAGGACAGGGGAACAGAAAGTACCCCAACCACCGGCCCCCAGATAAAAGGGGATAATGGGAAGGCCTCAGTCACCCCAACAGAGCTCAGGTGCCATTCAAAAGTACCCACAAACAGGTACTCTCAAGGAGGACCCCATAAATACAGGCTGAAACCAGGCAGAAAGCCCTATGAAATCTATCCCAACACTATACGTCGGTCTCAATACAGCACCTACAACAGGTACTCCCAAGGAGAACCTCATAGAGGTAGGCCTAAAAAGACAGAAGAGCCCTATGCTCTAACATGGAGACTTCGACCCCAGATGAAACAGAACAATCCAAGAAAAGCGGACCGCTCTCCCTACAGGATAAACCACCTGTTCCAACCACCTGCCCACAGGACAGGACCACCACCCTCCAGAGAGAGGAAAACCCAATCTCTTTAAGAAAGGAAAAACAACTCCCCAAAGGAAGGGCACAGACAAATAAATAGCGCACACACTCACAAGGCCAAAGCCCTAATGTGAGCCGAATGAAAACCATCCAAGCGCCACTGACGACTAGGAAAAGGAAAACTCCCCAGGAAAGGAAGTACATACCTTCCAGAACAAGGCAAGCCATGGGGAGCCTAAATACACAGCACTCCTGGTCAAGCTGCTAGTAGCTAAACTGGCGAGACCATAAGTTATAGCCTATGTTCCCTGGAGAACTGGAGCTCCCGAACCAGCCACAGGATCATATAAATCCAGAAAAATACCAGATAAGGCCATGAAGAAAAAGTACCACAGCGGGATCCTGCTAGCGAACCATGGGGCTATCCACCAATCAGACCAGCTGACTTTGGATCAGACGATCCAGACAAACGAAAGCCCGACCCCCAGAATTATTTAGACAGACAATACTCCAGGGAACACCATACCCTTTTAGAATAAAAAAAAGACTACACAAGGGTAAGAATTACTGGTAAAATGGGTCTAAACATAAATCCCAACCCAAAGGGAAGAGAACACCCCTTACAAAGGTCCAACTCCAAAGGAGCTAGGGCACGATAGAGCCGCTAAGATTCTAAGCCCAACAGGTGTACCCCAAACTTCCAGGACCAAGGGGAAACATCAAGGACGAAGTTACCCAAAGAGCGAGGTAGCAAAGGCTAGTCTCCATATTCTCCTCGGAGTACAAAGCCAGAGGACTAAACCCAAGGCAAAGAATGCATAGCATCCCAAAACCTGGAAACAGCCCCTAAACGGAGCCAGGATAAGGAGACCACATAGCCTATCGATTCCAGAAGGAAAACTCCCGAAGGAATATGAAACCAAACATGACCTTTTAAACCCAAATAAAAGTAATCCTGACCGTATTAAATAAAATTAAAGGCATTCAGTAGGTTTTCACCTAAAAGGAACAGACACACCCGCAGGACCAGCCTAATGGAACCCTGCTCATCCCAGCTATTCGAAGAAGAAGGCTGGGAACCCCTATATCCATTAAGGATCGGGTCGTCCAACAACGCCAAAACATACCTTAACAGAATACGAAGGCGCGCCAGCCTATAACGAAAAGCACACCACACTTCCACCGGAGCCTCAGAAACAGTCGCTCCCCCAGAGAACTGAGCAGGCCACCCCAAGCCTGGGGGGCCCGGTTTTACTGGACACAACATAACCTTAAGCAGACATCTGGAAGCTGCAGATGCGCCATCGCCATCAGCATTTGAATACGGAAATGTGCCGCAACCTCCGGAGGGAACAAACCCCCATCTAGGGAAGGATAAGCATAATCTGGGTCACCTGCATGTGTAGCAACAGTAAGTGGTAGGGAACTCGCCACTCGAGGGACAGCACCCCCAGAGGCGGATGGCTCAGCGGCCCCTAGGTTACCCGATCCAGAGGAATTGAGCCCTCTAGCACGTCATATGGAACATAACTGACTGTCATGTGTCATCTGGGCCGATTCGTATTCACTACAATAAGTAGAATCTGAATCAGAGACCACTTCAATCTCAACATCAGAATCCTCCATAGCTGGGATATGAATACAAAAAATGGACCAAGTTTTTTAAACAAATCTTAAACGGCACCTTACACCCACAATGGCTGGGGCACTCACCACCTCCTATGCACCAGACACCAGCGAACCAGAATTCCTCCATCACCACAAGGTCAGGAATGCAGGACTAGAGAGTCAAAAACGTGACCACGCCCGGTAACAAGGTAGCCCGTACAGTCCATGAAAAGCACAAAGGCCGTGTCACTTCCAAGGTTGTTGTGTTCCATAAAACCATGAGCCTAAGGGGCATATGTATCAAGCTCCGAATGGAGCTTGATGCCCAGTGTTTCTGGCGAGCCTGCAGGCTTGCCAGAAACAGCAGTTATGAAGCAGCGGTCACAAAGACCGCTGCTCCATAACCTGTCCGCCTGCTCTGAGCAGGCGGACACACATCGCCGGAAATCAACCCCCTTAGGAGATATTAACCCTTGTTTCCAAGATACAAAAGGAGCCTCACTGAGACCCTGATTACTCTAGTTGGTCCCGCAAGGTAGTATCCTCTCGGGAAAACATTTAATACAAACCAATCATGCGAAAAGTAAAATGAAACGATCTTCCGGAATCCACGTCGTGCAACAGGAACACGGCCCTTCAAGTGTGACAGATAGTAGCCTTGCCTCTCCCATGGACTTAAGAGAAGAAAGCAGGCAGCGAAACTTGTCAACACCGATTGCTTATGGAGCTGTTCAAAATTAGTCGGGATGGTTTCGCAGAAAGACTCTCACTGCATCTCCGGACTCTAACTTTCATCCAAGCTCTCACTGAGAGGCTGACGGGATTACTTAAAACTCCAGTCCCATGCCGAAGAGTACTACCCTCCATAAGAGACAAAACGTAAATTTCTGACACTTCTCTGCCAACCTCCTGGGACGAAAGGCAAAGAATGACTGGGGGATGAGGGGAGTGGGAGGAGTATTTAAAGGGACATTAAACCCAGAAAATTTCTTTCATGATTCAGATAGAGAATACAATTTTTAAAAAGTTTCCAATTTACTTCTATTATCAAATTTATTTACTTCTCATGTTATTCTTTGTTAAAGAGATACCTAGGTAGGTAGCGTGCACATGCCTGAAGCCCTACATGACAGGAAATAGTGCTGCCATCTATTGCTCCTGCTAATGTATAACATGGTTGCAAAACTGCTGCTGTATAGTGCTGCAGACACGTGCACACTTTTGAGCTTACATTTCTGCTTTTCAAATAAGGATAACAAGAAAACAAAAAAAATAATAGAAGTAAATTAGAAAGTTGTTTACAATTTGATGTTCTATCTAAATCATGAAAGAATTTTTTTGGGGTTTTATGTCCCTTATGCCTTTGGCTGGGGTGTCTTTGCCTCCTCCTGGTGGCCAGGTTCTGAATTCCCAAAAGTAATGAATGCAGCTGTGGACTCTTTCCATTTATTTAGAAAACATTGAGAAAGTTGATCCTTTTAAATTAAAGAAACTGGATCGTATCAAGGTAGAAGGACAGTGTTTCTAAATCAGGAACATTTTTTGAATTAAAAATATCAGCGCACACTGGATTCAAATCAGATATCAATTATATTATATATATATACAGGGAGTGCAGAATTATTAGGCAAATGAGTATTTTGACCACATCATCCTCTTTATGCATGTTGTCTTACTCCAAGCTGTATAGGATCGAAAGCCTACTACCAATTAAGCATATTAGGTAATGTGCATCTCTGTAATGAGAAGGGGTGTGGTCTAATGACATCAACACCCTATATCAGGTGTGCATAATTATTAGGCAACTTCCTTTCCTTTGGCAAAATGGGTCAAAAGAAGGACTTGACAGGCTCAGAAAAGTCAAAAATAGTGAGATATCTTGCAGAGGGATGCAGCACTCTTAAAATTGCAAAGCTTCTGAAGCGTGATCATCGAACAATCAAGCGTTTCATTCAAAATAGTCAACAGGGTCGCAAGAAGCGTGTGGAAAAACCAAGGCGCAAAATAACTGCCCATGAACTGAGAAAAGTCAAGCGTGCAGCTGCCAAGATGCCACTTGCCACCAGTTTGGCCATATTTCAGAGCTGCAACATTACTGGAGTGCCCAAAAGCACAAGGTGTGCAATACTCAGAGACATGGCCAAGGTAAGAAAGGTTGAAAGACGACCACCACTGAACAAGACACACAAGCTGAAACGTCAAGACTGGGCCAAGAAATATCTCAAGACTGATTTTTCTAAGGTTTTATGGACTGATGAAATGAGAGTGAGTCTTGATGGGCCAGATGGATGGGCCCGTGGCTGGATTGGTAAAGGGCAGAGAGCTCCAGTCCGACTCAGATGCCAGCAAGGTGGAGGTGGAGTACTGGTTTGGGCTGGTATCATCAAAGATGAGCTTGTGGGGCCTTTTCTGGTTGAGGATGGAGTCAAGCTCAACTCCCAGTCCTACTGCCAGTTTCTGGAAGACACCTTCTTCAAGTAGTAGTACAGGAAGAAGTCTGCATCCTTCAAGAAAAACATGATTTTCATGCAGGACAATGCTCCATCACACGCGTCCAAGTACTCCACAGCGTGGCTGGCAAGAAAGGGTATAAAAGAAGAAAATCTAATGACATGGCCTCCTTGTTCACCTGATCTGAACCCCATTGAGAACCTGTGGTCCATCATCAAATGTGAGATTTACAAGGAGGGAAAACAGTACACCTCTCTGAACAGTGTCTGGGAGGCTGTGGTTGCTGCTGCACGCAATGTTGATGGTGAACAGATCAAAACACTGACAGAATCCATGGATGGCAGGCTTTTGAGTGTCCTTGCAAAGAAAGGTGGCTATATTGGTCACTGATTTGTTTTTGTTTTGTTTTTGAATGTCAGAAATGTATATTTGTGAATGTTGAGATGTTATATTGGTTTCACTGGTAAAAATAAATAATTGAAATGGGTATATATTTGTTTTTTGTTAAGTTGCCTAATAATTATGCACAGTAATAGTCACCTGCACACACAGATATCCCCCTAAAATAGCTATAACTAAAAACAAACTAAAAACTACTTCCAAAACTATTCAGCTTTGATATTAATGAGTTTTTTGGGTTCATTGAGAACATGGTTGTTGTTCAATAATAAAATGAATCCTCAAAAATACAACTTGCCTAATAATTCTGCACTCCCTGTATATATTTAATAAATAATGTAAAAACAAATGGTTGTACACACATAATTTCTACTAAGTAAAATACTACACACCATACAAAATCTGAAAATGAGATGTATATAGACCAAAAGTACTTGCATAAACACTGTATGGAGAGTTCAAATAACGAATTCCCTTTTCCTCAGTTACAGCTTAGTGTGTAATCCGGGTGCTTTGGTCCCAACAAGAAAAAGTAACTGAAAGATATAAACAACACACAGCGCCCACCGATTCAAGGGAGTATAGGTACAATTTTAATATTAGCGCAATTAAGCATACATTGCACTTACAGAATAAAAATTGTCAATAAGCACGTCATCCAAAAGATGCAAACCTCCGTGGCTGTCCGTAAATAACCAGATTGGATATTTGTTCTATGCAGAGTGTGGATTTCTAGCGTTCCCAGTGAGGAGTCTCATACAGTCTTTGTAATTGTTTTCTTTAGGATGCTGATGCAATTCCAAATCCTTTAATCTTTCACTCAGACGCCTTTGCACTTCAGAACACTCCAATACAGTACCTTTTGATTAGCATATACCCTTTTGCTTGAACAGTCCAAATTTAAAATACCTGTACAGGAAGTGACATGTTGAGAACCACTTCCCAATACAAACATTTAACATAAAACATAAATATTGTACAGATAAATAAATACGTAAATCTCAAATTATGTCACATAGCGAGAATATTACAGCAAATAAGCAGATTGAATCCTATCTATAACCATATACATCGTCAAATTGATCACAACACTTTATCTGAAATAGTTTCCTATGTAAGGTTAACTATAGCAATACAACTAGCTATTATTATTATTATTCTTTATTTATAAAGCGCCAACAGATTCCGCAGCGCTGCCCATGGGTACAAGAATAACAGTACAATGGAGAAACAATATGACAAAATTTTATAGACAAAAACAGGGGGAATTGAGGGCCCTATTCCTGTGGGAACTTACAATCTAGATGGGTAGGATGGGAAACAGGAGGTGGGGACTGCAAAGGTGAGGATGATATTAGTGAGGAGATAGAGGGCAGCTGTTAGTTAAGTGAAGTTAGTATGTTAATAAGTCGGGTGATAAGCTTCCCTGAACAGAAAGGTCTTTAGAGAATGTTTAAAGGAGGAGAGGTTAGGGGCATATCTGACAGCACGAGGAAGTGCGTTCCAGAGGGTTGGTGCCGCCCGAGAGAAGTCCTGTAGTCTAGCATGAGAGGAGGTGATGGTAGAGGACGCAAGAAGCAGGTCATTGTTGGATCTTAGGGGACGGGCAGGAGTGTATTTGTTGATAAGTGAGGAAAGGTAGGGTGGGGAAGCAATGGTGAGGGCATTGTAGGTCAGGGTGAGAATTTTGAATGTAACTCTGTTGTGAATGGGGAGCCAGTGAAGGGACTCACAGAGAGGTACAGCAGAAACAGAGCGTTGAGAGAGGTGGATTAGTCTGGCAGATGCATTAAGGATGGATTGGAGGGGAGAGAGGCGGGAAAGAGGGAGGCCAGTTAGTAAGTTGTTACTGTAGTCAAGTCGGGAAATTACCAGGGAGTGGATTAGCTGTTTAGTAGTTTCAGCCCTTAGAAACGGACACATTTTGGAGATATTGCTTAGGTGGTTGCGGCAGGATGAAGAGAGCAATTGGATGTGGGAAATAAAGGACAGATTTGAGTCAAGTGTGACTCCAAGGCAGCGGACTTGGGGTGATGGGGAGATAGTGCTGCCGCCAACAGTGATGGAAAAATTAGAAACTAAAGCAGAGTTAGAGGGGGGAATTAGAAGTAGTTCAGTCTTGGACATGTTTATACTTAGGTGGTGAGAGGCCATCCAGGAGGAAATACCAGATAAGCAGTCGCTTTTGTGAGAATTGACGGAAGGAGAGAGTGCAGGGGTGGAAAGGTAGATCTGGGTATCGTCAGCATAGAGATGATAGCTGAAGCCATAGCTGTTGATAAGTTTACCCAGTGAAGAAGTGTAAATAGAGAAGAGTAGAGGACCCAGGACAGAGCCTTGAGGTACTCCAACAGACAGAGGCAAAAGAGAGGAGGAGTCACCAGCAGAAGAGACGGAGAAGGATCTGTTAGAGAGATAAGAGTGAATCCAGGAGAGGGCAGTGTTATAGACCCCAAGAGAGCTGAGAGTCTGTAGGAGAAGGGGATGGTCAACAGTGTCAAAAGCAGCAGAGAGGTCCAGTAAGATGAGTATAGAGTAGTAGCCTTTGTTTTTAGCAGAAAGGAGATCGTTAGTAACCTTGGTGAGGGCAGTCTCAGTTGAGTGTTGGGGACGGAAGCCAGATTGCAGGGGGTCAAGCAATGAGTTGGAGGACAGGAATTGGGTTAGGCGATCAAAAACTAGTTTTTAAAGTAATTTTGAAGCTAGCTGGAGCAGTGATATGGGGCGGTAGTTTGCAGGGGAGTTAGGGTCAAGGGAGGGTTTTTGAGGATGGGGGTGACCTTTGCATGTTTGAAGGAGGCAGGGAATGAGCCGGTAGAAAGGGATAGGTTGAATATGTGAGTAAGAGCCGGAGTGAGGGTGGGAGACAGAGGGGGAATGAGATGTGAAGGAATAGGGTCAAGTGGGCAGGTAGTGAGGTGAGAGGAAGACAAAAGGGAAGCCACTTCACTCTCAGTGGTTGGGAGGAGGGTGCAGAGAGTAGCAGAGGGGGTGACTGGGAGTGAAGTTGGGAGATTGTAGGTTTGTGTTGGGATGTTTCTTCGGATGGCAAGTGTTTTATTGAAAAAAATAGTCAGCAAGGTCTTGAGCACTGAATGCAGATGAGGGGGGTGGTGTAGGTGGGTAGAGGAGAGAGTTGAAGATGGAGAAGAGTCTTTTAGGGTTTGAAGAGTGAGTGGATATAAGAGAAGTATGTTTGCTTAGCTAAGTGAAGGGCAGAGGTGTAAGAGTAAAGAGTGAACTTATAGTGCAGGAAATCAGGTTCAGAGTGGGATTTCCTCCAGGCACGTTCAGCAGTGCGTGAGCATTTTTGTAGGTAGCGTGTTTGTTGGGAGTGCCAGGACTGGAGCGGACGACGTGGGGCTTTGCGAAGTTGGGGCGGAGCGAGCGTGTCAAGTGCAGTGGAGAGAGTATTGTTATAGTGGGTTATAGCAAGGTCAGGGCAGGATATCGTGGAAGTGTGGGAGAGGGGTATATTAATAAGATTGGAGAGTTGGGGAGGGTCCACAGTGTGCAGATTTCTACTCGTGCGTGGGCGAGAGGGGGAAGTAGGTTTAGCATCTATATTGGGATTAAAGGTGAGCAGATGGTGGTCAGAGATGGGAAATGGTCGACAGGCAACATCAGAGAGAGAGCATAGATAGGAGAATACTAGATCAATCGAGTGGCCATCACGGTGGGTAGGGAATAGGGTGGATTGTGAGAGGCCGAAGGAGTTAGTGAGTGAGAGAAGTTTAGAGGCAGCAGGGGCAGATGGGTTGTCAATAGGGATGTTGAAGTCCCCCAGAATTAGGGTAGGTGTATTTGTAGAGAGAAAGTGAGGAAGCCAGGCAGCAAAGTTGTCAAGGAATTGGGAGGTTGGTCTAGGGGGGCGATAGATAACTGCCACTCTGACAGAGAGGGGGAGAACAGGCGGGTGCAGTGGACTTCAAAGGAAGAAAAGGAGAGAGAGGGAAATGGAGATAGGTACTGATAGCAGCAGGAGGGGGAGAGTAAGATGCCAACACCGCCACCATGTCTCTCACCTGGCCTAGGTGTATGGCTAAAGTGAAGACGACCATGAGTGAGAGCAGCAATGGAAGCAGTGTCAGAGGAAGATAGCCAGGTTTCAGTAATTGCTAACAGGTTAAAAGCATTGGAAACAAACAGGTCGTGAACAGTTGTAAGTTTGTTGCAGACAGAGCGAGCATTCCAGAGGGCACAAGAAAAGTGAGGGGATAGGTGCTGTGGGTTAATGGAGATGAGATTGTTGGTATTGCGTGACCTCAAATTTTTGCTGTGGGAGACGGAGTGAGAGTGTGAAAGTGTGGTGATTGCTGCAAGGCCAGGGTTAGGAGAGACATCACCAGCAGCAAGCAGTAGTAGCAGTGAGAGTGACAGAAGGTGAGAGTGAGATTTGTAGGAGCGCATATGACTAGACACAGGAGAGTTAGAGGGGGAAGTATTTCTAAGGAAACAGAGAAGTTCATGAGAGGACAGCATAGGGGATGAGAGAAGGGAGGGTGAGATGTGGATAGTGTGGGGGTTGTTGTTATAGGGACATGCAGTGATTTTTAGGAGAAGGGCAGACAGAGAGAGCAGAAAAGACATGGAGAGCATTGTGTGTGTGTATAGGTATTAAGTTTACCTGTTAGTTGGTCTGCGGTTTCAACCTCCGGTTTCTAACTCCAGTTATTAACTCTGCCACTTTTAATCAAAGAGCCACTTTAGACTCAGAGAGCAAAGGCTCAAATGAGCTTCTGGCTTGCAATATAAGATATGAGTGTGATGGAATAATTCTGTGCAGCTGATTAAAAGTAATTGGGTTAGCCAGGAATTACACAATTGCAAATTAGAGGGGGGTGGGGGTGGCAGGATGCATTACAATTAGACAAAGTATATGATAAAATGATTACAGGTAGACAAGATGGAGACAGAGCAAATGATTACCAGATATTCAAACAGGAATTAAAGGGACATTTAACAGCAGCCAGGTAAACAGAGGCAGAAGACATTACCAGATATTCAAACAGGAATTAAAGGGACATTTAACAGCAACCAGGTAAACAGAGGCAGAAGACATTACCAGATATTCAAACAGGAATTAAAGGGACATTTAACAGCAGCCAGGTAAACAGAGGCAGAAGACATTACCAGATATTCAAACAGGAATTAAAGGGACATTTAACAGCAGCCAGGTAAACAGAGGCAGCTATCACTCTTAAGCTGGAAGAGAGAGGTGTGACACCTGCTTCTATACTTGCTGGTGGTCCTATAAAAGTTTGTATCCTTATCGGTACTAGTAGGACTTAGATAATATTACTTACCTTGCAAACTATCCATCTATTTAACCCCTTAATGACCGCAGCACTTTTCCATTTTCTGTCCGTTTGGGACCAAGGCTATTTTTACATTTCTGCGGTGTTTGTGTTTAGCTGTAATTTTCCTCTTACTCATTTACTGTACCCACACATATTATATACCGTTTTTCTCGCCATTAAATGGACTTTCTAAAGATACCATTATTTTCATCATATCTTATAATTTACTATAAAAAAATTTATAAAATATGAGGAAAAAATTGAAAAAAACACACTTTTTTAACTTTGACCCTCAAAATCTCCTACACTTCAACAACTACCAAAAAACTCCCATGCTAAATAGTTTCTAAATTTTGTCCTGAGTTTAGAAATACTCAATGTTTACATGTTCTTTGCTTTTTTTGCAAGTTATAGGGCAATAAGTACAAGTAGCACTTTGCTATTTCCAAAAAAATTTTAAAAAAATTAGCGATAGTTACATTGGAACACTGATATCTGTCAGGAATCCCTGATTAACCCTTCACATATATATATTTTTTAAAAGAACACAACCTAAGGTATTAAACATGGAGTATTTTGACTCTTTCCATGCAACTATTTTACCACCAATCTATGCCAAAGTTTGAAAAAAAAAAAAAAAAATGGTGATTTTTTGACAAAATAGCAATTCAAGAATACATTTACTGAGAACGTTAAGGGTTACTGCCAAATAACACCCCAATATGTCTTCAGCAGCATCTCCTGAGTACAGTGATACCACCCATGTATAGGTCTGTTGGGTTCTCTGGGGGCTAAAAGGCCTTATTTTTAGGGGGCGCATTCCAGTTTTTTAATTTGGAATTTTCACATCTGTCGTCATGCACCCATGTCCTATTTGGGACATTTCTGAAGCCGGACAATGCAAATTACCCCCATCAAACCATATATTTTTAAAAAGTAGACACCCTAGGGTATTTCAAATGCTGGTATTTTAACACTTTGCATGCACTAATTCAACCACCAGTCTTTGTCAAACTTTTGGGTAGTCATTTTGGTGTGTTATTTTTCACACGCATTGTACTTTAGGCATGGATTCTCAGTTCCTGTTATATGTTACTGACCAAAAACACCTCAATATGTGTTCAACAACAACTTCTGAGTACAGTGATACCCCCCATGTATAGGTGTGTCGGGTTCTCTGGGGGCTAAAAGGCCTTAATTTTAGGGGGCACATTCCAGTTTTTCAACTTGGAATTTTCATATCTGTCATCATGCACCCATGTCCTATTTGGGACATTTCTGAAGCCGGCCAATGTAAATTACCCCCATCAAACCATATATTTTTGAAAAGTAGACACCCTAGGGTATTTCAAATGCTGGTATTTTAACACTTTCCATGCACTAATTCAACCACTAGTCTTTGTCAAACTTTTAGGTAGTCATTTTTTTGCATTATTTTTCACACACATTGTACTTTAGGCATATATTCTCAGTCCCTGTTATGTGTTACTGCCAAAAAAAACCTCAATATGTATTCAACAACATCTCCTGAGTACAGTGATACCCCCCATGTATAGGTGTGTTGGGTTCTCTGGGGGCTAAAAGGCCTTAATTTTAGGGGGCGCATTCCAGTTTTTCAACTTGGAATTTTCACATCTGTCATCATGCACCCATGTCCTATTTGGGACATTTCTGAAGCCGGCCAATGTAAATTACCCCCATCAAACCATATATTTTTGAAAAGTAGACACCCTAGGGTATTTCAAATGCTGG
This sequence comes from Bombina bombina, assembly GCF_027579735.1. Lineage (NCBI taxonomy): Eukaryota > Metazoa > Chordata > Amphibia > Anura > Bombinatoridae > Bombina > Bombina bombina. The sequence goes on from NC_069503.1 coordinate 987,282,877, forward strand.
TATTTTAACACTTTCCATGCACTAATTCAACCACTAGTCTTTGTCAAACTTTTAGGTAGTCATTTTTTTGCATTATTTTTCACACACATTGTACTTTAGGCATATATTCTCAGTCCCTGTTATGTGTTACTGCCAAAAAAAACCTCAATATGTATTCAGCAACATCTCCTGAGTACAGTGATACCCCCCATGTATAGGTGTGTCGGGTTCTCTGGGGGCTAAAAGGCCTTAATTTTAGGGGGCGCATTCCAGTTTTTCAACTTGGAATTTTCACATCTGTCATCATGCACCCATGTCCTATTTGGGACATTTCTGAAGCCGGCCAATGTAAATTACCCCCATCAAACCATATATTTTTGAAAAGTAGACACCCTAGGGTATTTCAAATGCTGGTATTTTAACACTTTCCATGCACTAATTCAACCACTAGTCTTTGTCAAACTTTTAGGTAGTCATTTTTTTGCATTATTTTTCACACACATTGTACTTTAGGCATATATTCTCAGTCCCTGTTATGTGTTACTGCCAAAAAATACCTCAATATGTATTCAACAACATCTCCTGAGTACAGTGATACCCCCCATGTATAGGTGTGTCGGGTTCTCTGGGGGCTAAAAGGCCTTAATTTTAGGGGGCGCATTCCAGTTTTTCAACTTGGAATTTTCACATCTGTCATCATGCACCCATGTCCTATTTGGGACATTTCTGAAGCCGGCCAATGTAAATTACCCCCATCAAACCATATATTTTTGAAAAGTAGACACCCTAGGGTATTTCAAATGCTGGTATTTTAACACTTTCCATGCACTAATTCAACCACTAGTCTTTGTCAAACTTTTAGGTAGTCATTTTTTTGCATTATTTTTCACACACATTGTACTTTAGGCATATATTCTCAGTCCCTGTTATGTGTTACTGCCAAAAAAAACCTCAATATGTATTCAACAACATCTCCTGAGTACAGTGATACCCCCCATGTATAGGTGTGTCGGGTTCTCTGGAGGCTAAAAGGCCTTAATTTTAGGGGGCGCATTACAGTTTTTCAACTTGGAATTTTCACATCTGTCATCATGCACCCATGTCCTATTTGGGACATTTCTGAAGCCGGCCAATGTAAATTACCCCCATCAAACCATATATTTTTGAAAAGTAGACACCCTAGGGTATTTCAAATGCTGGTATTTTAACACTTTCCATGCACTAATTCAACCACTAGTCTTTGTCAAACTTTTGGGTAGTCATTTTTTTTGTGTTATTTTTCACACACGTTGTACTTTAGGCATATATTCTCAGTCCCTGTTATGTGTTACTGCCAAAAAAAACCTCAATATGTATTCAACAACATCTCCTGAGTACAGTGATACCACCCATGTATAGGTGTGTTGGGTTCTCTGGGGGCTAAAAGGCCTTATTTTTAGGGGGCGCATTCCAGTTTTTCAACTTGGAATTTTCACATCCCATGCACCCATGTCCTATGTAGGACATTTCTGAAGCCGGCCAATGTAATTTACCCCCATCAAACCATATATTTTTGAAAAGTAGACACCCTAGGGTATTTCAAATGCTGGTATTTTAACACTTTCCATGCACTAATTCTTTGTCAAACTATTAGGCAGTCATTTTTTGTGTGTTATTTTTCACACACATTGTACTTTAGACATGAATTCTCAGCTCCTGTTATGTGTTACTGCCAAAGAAGACCCCAATATGTGTTCACCAACATCTCCTGAGTACAGTGATACCACCTATGCATAAGTTTCTTGGCTTGTTCGGGGGGTGTAATGCCAAATGTCCAACATGCGTTTGTGATTTTTTTTTTCACATTTAACATATTTTCTTTGCCTATTGTCTTTTTGGGGGTATTTTAACATACCCCAATTTATTTGTTTCCATGAATGTGCATATTTTTGAAATGTTGACACCCCAAGGTATTGTATATGGTGTGCTTTGATGCATTTGAAGTAACTGTTTTAGCTAAAAAAATTGGAGAAAGTGTATGGTGGCATTTTTTCAATTTTCATTTTTACACACACATTGCTTTTTGACTATGATTTAGGAGAGACTGTTGTAAGTTAGTGCAAAAAAATACTTCAGGTTGTTTTCTGCTAGGCACCCTGAGTACACCTATGCCCCCCATGCATAGGTTTGCCAGGATTTTGGGAAGGTTATGTTACAATTTTATGACTTGTGATTTTAGTTATTAAGTGAGAGTATTTCTTCTGATAGGCCTATCTTTAGTTTGGGGCCTATTGTAAACCCCACTTTTATTTATTGCCATGAATGTGCATATTTTTGAAATGTTGACACCCCAAGGTATTGTATATGGTGTGCTTTGATGCATTTGAAGTAACTGTTTTAGCTAAAAAAATTGGAGAAAGTGTATGGTGGCATTTTTTCAATTTTCATTTTTACACACACATTGCTTTTTGACTATGATTTAGGAGAGACTGTTGTAAGTTAGTGCAAAAAAAATACTACAGGTTGTTTTCTGCTAGGCACCCTGAGTACACCTATGTCCCCATGCATAGGTTTGACAGGGGTTTTTGTAAAAAAAAAAAAAAAAACAGCCCCATTTTAGAAAAAAAAATATATTAGTGAAATGTAAAAATCTGGCACATTAAAAGTAAAAAAATAACAAAAAATTTAACAGTAAACATAACAAAAAAAAAATAACAGCAAATTTATTTATTTTTTAAAAATTGACCATTGTATGGTACCGCTTGAAGCAGTCCCCAATGCAGAGTCCAGGCTGTCCAGGGCAATCAGGACAGTGATATACAGTGTCCCTTCTCTGCCCCCTCTTGGTACAGACTCTGCATTTTTTTTGTGGTCTCTGCTTTGCGGCAGTAGGGGAGCAGGTGCATCATGGTACAAAATCCCCGAAATGATCTGGAGCTGAAATTGTAAAAAAGTTAGTTTCATTCCGGGGTTTGCTTTTTTGAACAACAAAAAAGCGTTGTGGGTTGCAATCTGCATTAGGTAAATTGCAACCTTTTTGTACCAGGCCCTTGTCTTCCGCATAATTAGGTAGGGCTGCAGCAGCTGATCTGCCAGATCAACCCCACCCATATGCCGGTTATAAGATTTGATGCACACTGGCTTCCTTATGATCTCAGCTCTGCCACGTACAGAGACCGCCACCGTCCTCTCTGTGTGGATGGTGGTAAGAAGGTATACATCCTTCTTGTCTCTGTACTTCAGTGCCAACAGCTCCTCTTGGCGCAGAGCAGAGGTCTCCCCCCTTCGTAGCCGGGTGCGTACAAGTTGTCCTGGGAAACCTTTGCGGTTCTTTTTAATAGTACCGCAAGCTACTGTATCAAAGCAATACAGTAGCTTGAACAAAAGGACACTTGTATAAAAATTGTCTAAGTACAAGTGATACCCTTTGTTCATTAGGGGTAATATCAGGTCCCAGACAATCTTGCCAGTGGTTCCCATATGTTCTGGGCAACCTGGAGGGTCAAGGTGGCTATCCTTTCCCTCATACACCCGGAAGGCCTGAGTATACCCAGTCTCGCTCTCACAGAGCTTATACACCTTTACCCCATACCTGGAGCGCTTGGAAGGAATATACTGTTTGAATCCCAGCCTTCCCTTATACTTCATCAGGGATTCATCAACGCATATATTCCTTCCAGGTGTATAAGCCTCTGCAAACCTGGCAGAAAAGTGGGTAATCAGGGGGCGGATTTTATACAGCCTGTCAAATTGGGGATGCTCCCTAGGGGGGCACAGGCTGTTGTCGCTGAAGTGCATGAAATGAAGAATCATTTCATATCTCTGCCTCGACATACTCTGGGAGAAAATGGGGGTAGAGCAGATGGGGCTACTGCTCCAGTAGGAGCGAACGGAGGGTTTCTTTATGATGCCCATCAGCATAGTCAATGCCCAGAATTTTTTAAATTCTGGCACATTGATGGGGGCCCATTGTTGCTTTGCCAAATATGTTTCAGGCTTTGCAGCACGGTACTGATGGGCATATAAATTAGTTTGGGCGACAATGTTCCCCAATACATCATCACCCAGAAACACCTCCAGAAACTGTTGGGGGCTAAAACCTGCCACATCTATATTTATGCCAGCATTTGCTGTGAAGGGTGGGATATCTGGCCTCTGGAGATGAGGCGTTACCCACTCTTCAGCGGCAATGGCAGCAACACGCCTCCTTCTAGCAGGGGGGCTGGCAGGGGGGCTAGCAGGGGGGCTGGCAGGGGGGCTAGCAGCCACAGATACATCACTATCAGTTGAGACTGCATCTAATGATGTATCTGAGCATATGGCAGGGTCAAAATTGGGGTCTGAGTCAGACATAGAGGCATCTGACTCTGACGCAAGGATGGCATACGCCTCCTCAACACTATATCTTTTCTGTGACATTTTTGTATCTGTCACAGAAAACCAAAATTAATTAATTAACTAAATGGCCTTTGGGTTTTTTTTTTAAAAAAGTACAGCTATGCTAATGCCAGTGATTTATAGCGATCACTGGCAAGCTAGGGGTTAAATACTCTTTAAATTAAATTAACTAAATGGCCTTTGGGTTTTTTTTTAAAAAAGTACAGCTATGCTAATGCCAGTGATTTATAGCGATCACTGGCAAGCTAGGGGTTAAATACTCTTTAAATTAAATTAACTAAATGGCCTTTGGGTTTTTTTAAAAAAAAGTACAGCTATGCTAATGCCAGTGATTTATAGCGATCACTGGCAAGCTAGGGGTTAAATACTCTTTAAATCAAATTAAATTAGCTAAATGGCTCTGAAAGGAGCGTTTAGGTTTTTAAAAAATTACAACAACAAAAATTAACCCCTAAAAAAATGCACAGACAGCAAAAATGTAGAGCTATGCTAATGCCAGTGATTTATAGCGATCACTGGCAAGCTAGGGGTTAAATACTCTTTAAATTAAATTAAATTAGCTAAATGGCTCTGAAAGGAGCCTTTGGTTTTTTAAAAAATTACAACAACACAAATTAACCCCTAAAAAAATTCACAGACAGCAAAAAAGTACAGCTATGCTAATGCCAGTGATGTATAGCGATCACTGGCAAGCTAGGGGTTAAATACTATTTAAATTAAATTAAATTAGCTAAATGGCTCTGAAAGGAGCGTTTAGGTTTTTAAAAAATTACAACAACAAAAATTAACCCCTAAAAAATGCACAGACAGCAAAAAAGTACAGCTATGCTAATGCCAGTGATGTATAGCGATCACTGGCAAGCTAGGGGTTAAATAGTCTTTAAAATAAATTAAATTAGCTAAATGGCTCTGAAAGGAGCCTTTGAGTTTTTAAAAAAAAATACAACAACAAAAATTAACCCCTAAAAAAATGCACAGACAGCAAAAAAAAGTGCAGCTGTGCTACTGCCAGTGATTTATAGTGATCACTGGCAAGCTAGGGGTTAATGGCTCTGAAAAGAGCCTTTGGATTTTAAATTTTTTAACAAATAAAAGAAATAAATCTCTCTCTGCTAAAATACAGGTCTCTCTCTTTCTCCAACAAAATGGCAAGTGAGGAGAGGGAGGGAGATCCACACTGATCAGAGTCAATATTTACAAATATTGACATGATCAGACAAATGGGGTATTTTATTATTATTATTTTTTTTTTCTAAGAAGGCTCAGATTGGGTGACCCTAGCTTGCCCCTATGGTGAGACAGGCTAGGGACACCCCCAGATGCCCCATGATGCACCGGGCATCGCCTCATGGGGGAGGGGGGGGGCGCTATATGTGGGGCTTTTTTATTTTATATTTTATTTATTTTTTTACATTTTTTAATTTATTAATACACTAACTAAGTGCCTCGACCCACCGAGGCACTTAGCACACTAGCAGAGCATCGGAAGCGTGTCCGATCGCTTCCGATGCTCTGCTGCACTGCCGGGCTCCACGTGGAGCAAAACCGGAAGTGATCACTCAAGGGGGAGTGATCGCTCCGGTCCCGGCACTCCGTAACAGCACTGCAGGGATGCCCAGACATCGAGGCATCCCTGCAGTACTGTAATAGTGCCTGGAAGCGATCTTGATCGCTTCCAGCACTCACTTTAGCCGAGGACGTGCAGGGTACGTCGTCAGGCGTTAACTGCCTTTTTTTTTCAGACGTACCCTGCACGTCCTCGGTCACTAAGGGGTTAATCTTTTATTATAAACAATCCAATGATAGTTACTAACTGTTCACATCTATGGACACAATGTCTTTTTATACAGAGAATGCTGCCAAATCTAAGTCCATATTTAAACCAATTGGATGCAGACTTTTAAGTTCCGTAATCCAGAATGTCTCTCTCCTTTTGAGTTTAGTAAGCCTATTGGTCCCTTCTGATTTATGTGGGATTCAATCAATTATTTTAATTTTTAAACCCTCAGGATTACTGGCATGAAAATCTCTAAAGTGATCCACCACACTATGTTTAAATATTGCATTGGAGGTATTATTAGTGTGTTCCCAAAGTCTCCTTTTTATTTTTCTCTTAGTTCTGCCTAAGTAAATTTTATTACATGGACAAATAAGTTGATATACTACATAGGTGGACTCGCAGGTGCATCTGTATTTCATATTATAGTTTTTATCCCCTATAGCATTAGAGAACATATTACTTTGTATAACATAATCACACATATTGCAATATATTTTTTCACACTGAAATGTTCCAGGTTGTGATGATAGCCAATTTGATACAGGAGTTATTAGCACTTTTTAATTTTGAAGGGGCCAAAAAGTGTTTTAAATCCCTATTTTTCCTAAAAACAGTTTTTGGTTTATCTCCTAATATTCAATTCAAAATCGGATCTTGTTTAAGGATTTTCCAATTTTTTGTAAGGATTTTACGTATCTGGTTAGAGCCTTCAGAGTAAGTTGTAATAAATAATGGATCCTCAGGTACACTTGTACCCTTTTGAGGAATAAATACTTTCTCCGATTTAGGGATTAATAATTGTTCTCTTGGTATTGCATCATCTTCATTCTTTGCTTCTAACAGCCAATTCTCCCTATAACCCTTTTCTCTAAATTTATTTGAAAGAATTTCTGCTTCCTTCTGGACGTCTGAATCTTAAGTGCAGTTCCTCTTAAGACATTGATATTTTCCTAAGGGTACATTTTGGATCCATTTTTCCAAATGGCCACTATCTGCACTATACCTGTCTGTATTTTTTCGAAAGTTCTTAACAGCTATTTTTTGTGACTCATCTATATATAATGTTAAGTCCAAAAAATTAATAGAATCCTTTGTTATTGAACTAGTGAATTTAAGATTAAATTAATTATTATTATTATTTTATTATCGGTTATTTGTAGAGCGCCGACAGATTCCCCAGCGCTAATTTGTTGGACCATATGAAGCACTCTTCAAACTCACCCATGTAAATATTAGCATATGAGGGTGCCATGGTAGTACCCATGGCTGTTCCCTATATTTTTCTGTAAAATTTACTTTCAAACATAAAAATGTTATGTTCTAAAATAAACTGGATTCCTTTGAGAAGAAATGAAATATGCTTCTCAATCATATTAAATTTTTAATTTAAATGGGATGCAACCGCCTTAATACCTTTCTGGTGAGGAATAGAGGTATATAGGGCTGAAACTTCGCATGAAATCCATAAGGACCCTGGCCCCCAGGTAGTACCCTCAAATTTATTGATCACACCCATAGTATCTCTTACATAAGTTTTTATATTTTTTACTATCGGCTGCAAGTAGCCATCTATATATTTTGAGAGGTGATCAGTAACTGAATCGATACCTGAAATAATGGGTCTACCTGGGGGATTAATAGGGTCCTTGTGGATTTTAGGCAAATGGCAAAAAATAGGGGTTCTTGGATTGGGTTAAAAAATATATTTGAATTCTTCTTTATTTAATATCTGATCTTCCTTTGCTTTATTTAACAACTTCAGTAATTCTTTATTATAAACTTCAGTTGGATTTGTAGATAATAATTTGTATGTATTTCTACAATTCAATTAGTTAAAAGCTTCCGTTAAGTAATCTTTCTTATTTTGTAGAAACAATCCACCACCTTTGTCCGCTTGTCTAAAAATCAGATCAGGATTCTTAGATAAAGAATTTAGTGCTAATCTCTCCTGTTTATTCATATTGTCCCTGTATTTTAATGACTTTAACATCTTTTTATTATTCAGCATTTTATCAAAGTCATCTGTTACCAATTTATTAAAAAATTGGAATATAGGGACCTTGTGAGGAAACAGGATAGAATGTAGAAGGTCGTTTTAAGTTAGAATGAGTGATTTTTATATTATCCTCATATATACTTAGATCTAATAGATCCATAATAGGGTCTTGAATCATAACTGATTACCTACTTTTATTTTATACAATATTTTTGTTATCAGTTCCTAGATTTTCTAAAATTGTATACAATAAATTTATTATTATTGTTATTATTATTATTGTGATATTTCCCTACCTGATGGTAATTATTTTGATTACCTTTTCCTGAATATTCACTACTATTAGTTTCAGTATTATAGTTAGTATTGTGAAATTTAGAATTCCCTAGATTTTGATAGGTATGGTTTTTAGATCTGATTATTTTCTTCCTATAAGAGTAGATCTTATCCTCTTTAAAATCTTTTATATCCCTATCTAATTTTTCGGTTTTAGTAGCCAAAACTGTCCTCTCAAAAGTATTAACCCTGTGTTTTATGCTTAAACTTAAATGTTTCCATTTCTCTTCTTTCAGGAAAGGGTTAATGCTCTTAATAGTATCTTTTTTTTTTTTACAATATATTTTTTTATTGAGGTTGTTACAAACATATACAATGTAGAATTGTCAGCACTGAAGTTGTACAGACGTTGGAATACAATTCACAGTAATAAAACAGTGTACAAACAGGTACATACAAATTCAAAATGAAAAAGGCAAAGATAACTGTAACCTCATTTTTATAATTATATAAACCTCCTCTGGAGTTAGTAGATCACTCTTGGACCGTGGGAAAATATAAATACTCAATGGAGGTAAATAAATTGAATCTCTAGCCACTTTTGGGCTTGGTAGAGCATAGAACATTAAATATATACAGTATATCACCAACAGATTGTGTAATACGTTTCAACAATGATGGGTAAAATTTTTGGTCTTTTGTAAAACATACGTATTACACTCATCAACAAGTTATCACAGTCTAAAGAAATATAGGTGATCAGACACATGCGTACAATTAAAACAGAAATAAAAGCAGTGGTACAATAGGTCATATATCAATCTGCCTATTCCGCTTAAATACAAAAACATGTGTCGTTCTCACTTCAAAGACTAGCTATAACTAAATAAAATTTAAGATCACTGAAAAGAAATAGTGTTGATGAATGAATTAAGTTGTTCCCATGTGAAGAGAAAATACATGTTTCTATAGGATATAGTTTCCTTTGCTTACGAAGTAAGCTCAATGGTATAAGGGGAAGGGAAGGGGGGGTGCAGCCATCAGAAACTTAAAGGGGTGAAGTTAGGGAGTAAAATAAAGAAATATCAATTAAAGGCTGGGTTGGTATGAAAAGTATATCCCCCCTGGACCCATATGGTAAAGGGCTATGTGTTGGATCCCCCCTCAGGGGTTGCTGTCACCACTGGATGGAGACGGGAAAGGGACATTGGATATGACCCGCACAGCGGGAAAGGGTGAGGGGAGATCCTCTCTTTTTTATTCCTTTTTCATTTTATTCCCCCTAGCTTTATAAAGTTAAGTCTAGCTATTTCCCTGTAAAATGTAGGGCCACTCTTGGGCCATGACCTTTAAAAATGTAAAGAAGTGGGAATAGTAATATTTAACTTACCGGGATAGGGAATATAGTTATAGGAACAGACGTGGACTGCGATAAAGTAGGAATAGTAGTAAGTGATATGTACAGTTTCCAAAGAAACATCTTAGTCAGTCGCCTCTGTGGTACAATATTCACTGAGAGTAATGATTTGGGAGGGTGTGTCAATGTATATATTTTCATTTGTGCACATGGTGAACAACGTTGGGGAGGGGGGACAAAATGCTAAGATAAATTACTTCAACTGAGTAGACCAGGTATGGCTGTCTATAATGCTAGTATAGGGAACTTGGAAGGTAGGGTGGTGTAGCATTAAACTTGGACTATGGCAACACTATTTCCAAACTTACTTGGCTTTCAGAGGTCTGGAAAACCACTATTATACAAACAATGCAAATCACCCAGTACATACATGCATTTATAACTAAACTTCAAGGGTCAGACAATAGGTCTTCATGTAAAAGTCAAGTAAAAGGACATGCTATACTCAATGAATCAATGTAAATAACAGAGTTGGAACCACCATCATCCAATTCCAACTCTTTGGCACGGCATACAGTCCAGAAGTTTCATCTAGCACTCCTGATTACTCCTGGTTAAAGGAGTTGTGAAAGTTATCTATGTAGAGGCAACCTAGACAGTTCAGTACTATTAAACGTTAGGCTATATCCAAAGAAAGTTATATTAGTACTGTATATAATAACAACTAAACTACTTAAATAGTCAGATTTACAGGGAGTATATAGTATAATAGGTCTAACAACCCCACCATGAGAAACATGGGAATACATACTACACATAGACTCAGGCTGGCGACTTTCTTAAAACTTAATAGCTTTGTTAATAATAATAGCCATACCATTAGCAATAAAGATATATATACTCTCATCTATCAGGGCCAGAACCTATGGTATCTAGATAGGGGCATTTTGCATACATTTACTGATATCCAGACTTCAAAGCACAGGTAGAGCCAAGTGGTTAAGTTGGGATTTCAAGGAATATATTTCCTTATTTTTACCTTATAAGTAAAATCTCTGGAGGGATGGATGGAATTAGATGAGAAGTGCCATATGAGCTATATTACCCATGGAAACATTTAACTAGGGTTATATATAACTGGCATAGTGACAATAACCCAACTATGCTAAAATTGACAGCCTCACAGGATAAAAACAAGTACAAAAATGAGGCATGATACATACCACAATATATACCAGATGCTAGTTCCTTATGCCTGCAAAATTAATTCTGAGATTCCCAGTGATGGCCTAAATCTATGCTCATGAGATGTGTTTATGGGTACCAAATTTCGATTCCCAGTGCAGGGAGCTCAGTAGGAGATAGATCTAGGCTATAACATCACATAGGTCTAACGTGTATATCTAGCTGTAACTAAGCTGTGACTCCCCTCTAGTGGTGGTAGATGTTAATTACACCCTTTGTCTGGAATTTTTTGTGATAGACCTGTTAGACAGTGTAGTTTTCAGTGATAGCATGTATAATCTAAGGCATCTGGCTATATCTAGGATTGCATTTGCAAACTTCTACTATATACTATCTAGTAATCAGCAATAGGATACTGTTCGTTTTAAACCAATTATCAAAATTAATATCATATAAGAACATCAAACACCTCTACGTTGAAATTTACTGATGAGCGCTAATAAGACCCATCCTAACTGTATTGGGAGCTCTCAACCAATGACATTCAGAGGAGATCATCAGTACAGATGACACTATACAGTCCCCTCCATGTAACTAAAATGTTCAGTGTCCCAGGGAGTGTCACAACAGTATCCAGTATATATATATAATATGCGTAAGCATAAACAGTTTAGCAGAAATTAGGCACAACACACACAAAAAAGAAAAAGAAGTAAGAAGAAAAAGGCATCTGCATATTATCCCGAAGTCTTTTACAATAAAGCTGTCCGGACCTCTCTGAAAGCCTCCTATTCAGCCCACGCCGATTCTCACTGTGACCGTTGCTGCATAAGTATAAACAGCAGCTTGACCTCTTACTGAGCCCAGTATGCGCGATCTCTGTAGAACAGACTTGCGAGAGTTCCCATGTTGAGAGAGGCCGACAAGGATTCAACCATGCTTGTTTTGTATAGATGTTAGCTGCCACTTAATTAGTAGAGCAGACCTTACCATCCCTGTACATCCATTCAGGTGATCTGGGTCAGAAAACATTGCAGGATCCCTATAGCTCTCCCCTCCACTCCAAACATCTGGAGATACACACACCTCCCATGAACTGCCTGCTGCGATTGCTGTGTTATCTTGATGAGGAATAAGGTGATCATTTGTGTCACTTTCCGGGTCGTCTTGTTCATCCTCTCCCAGGGGTACTGTGGCTGTGATCCCATGCCTTAGGAAGAGAGCTCCTAAATTATGCTCTAATGCCCTAAAATGTCTGGTGATCGACTCGGTCAATGTTGCCTCCCATCTTTCGATCGCCTCCATTATAGTCTCCACCACCTGGTTAGGTTCAAATGTACAAGCCTCTTAAAATTGTGCCCAGCATAGGAATCTGGACCGTAGCAAAGGATCTCTGTAGGCTGTACTCCTCATAGGTCCCGGGTCTTTTATGAGTAGATGCAGCGTAGTGGTCTAGCCGTTTCGCCCTGGGAGTAGCACCCTCCAGCCCTGCTGTTAAGGGTCTAGCTAGTACTCACTTCAAAAGTGTCACTGTGACTCCGGAGCAAGGCCTCTACCCTCCAGAGTTCAGATTAATGAGATGGAGTTCCGTGTGAGCCTGTAATACAGGTGATAGGGCTGCAGCGTGGTAACTGCGTAGGTGAACCTCATATAACTTCTCGCTTTTAAGTGCCGCTGAAATGGTAATATGGCTTGGTCAGTGACCCAGACAATTAAAATCCGAAGCGTTTTGTAGCTTTTTAGATAATTTAGGCCTACAAGCCTTCTGGAACACGTCTGCCACGCTTGAGTGTCGGCTCCGCCCCTCTTAATAATATCTTTAATTTGACCATTTAACCTGCTGATTTTTCATTCTCTATATTTATTTAGAACCTGAATTAATGTTTTTGAACAATTGTGTAGAGCTGTTTCCCATTCAGTCGTAAACTCTACATCCTCTAGTTCAAAAGCAGGGAATTTGAAGATTCTTAAACCTCTTGGTATTACATCATGCATGATATAATTATCCAAAAGGTTTAAATCTTGCCATTCTTTGGCCTCAGAGGTTAATAGTTTCTCCAGTAATCTAAACTGATTGGTAGGATCAGTGAACGATTTGCGACCTTGCTCTTTGTCTGACCGGGCGCTCCCACACCTCTGTGTCAGGCTGTGATCTCACTTGATTTTCGTTTGTAAATGCAATATTCATATTAGATTCAGACAGGGTGCTGCTATGATATTAACCAAGCTAAAAGAATGATAAAAAAAAATTTGAATTAAAAATATCAGCGCACACTGGATTCGAATAAATAAATTGGTAACAGATGACTTTGATAAAATGCTGAATAATAAAAAGATGTTAAAGTCATTAAAATACAGGGACAATATGAATAAACAGGAGAGATTGGCACTAAATTCTTTATCTAAGAATCCTGATCTGATTTTTAGACAAGCGGACAAAGGTGGTGGATTGGTTCTACAAAATAAGAAAGATTACTTAAAGGAAGCTTTTAACTAATTGAATTGTAGAAATACATTCAAATTATTATCTACAAATCCAACTGAAGATTATAATAAAGAATTACTGAAGTTGTTAAATAAAGCAAAGGAAGATTAGATATTAAATGAAGAAGAATTCAGATATATTTTTGAACCCAATCCAAGAACCCCTATTTTTTACCATTTGCCTAAAATCTACAAGGACCCTATTAATCCCCCAGGGAGACCAATTATTTCAGGCATTGATTCAGTTACTGATCACCTCTCAAAATATATAGATGGCTACTTGCAGCCGATAGTAAAAAAACATAATTTATGTAAGAACTTACCTGATAAATTCATTTCTTTCATATTAGCAAGAGTCCATGAGCTAGTGACGTATGGGATATACATTCCTACCAGGAGGGGCAAAGTTTCCCAAACCTCAAAATGCCTATAAATACACTCCTCACCACACCCACAAATCAGTTTAACGAATAGCCAAGAAGTGGGGTGATAGGAAAAAAGTGCGAAAGCATAAAAAATAAGGAATTGGAATAATTGTGCTTTATACAAAAAAAATCATAACCACCACAAAAAAGGGTGGGCCTCATGGACTCTTGCTAATATGAAAGAAATGAATTTATCAGGTAAGTTCTTACATAAATTATGTTTTCTTTCATGTAATTAGCAAGAGTCCATGAGCTAGTGACGTATGGGATAATGACTACCCAAGATGTGGATCTTTCCACGCAAGAGTCACTAGAGAGGGAGGGATAAGATAAAGACAGCCAATTCCGCTGAAAAATAATCCACACCCAAAATAAAGTTTAAATGATAAGCAGAAGATTCAAACTGAAACAGCTGCCTGAAGTACTTTTCTACCAAAAACAGCTTCAGAAGAAGAAAACACATCAAAATGGTAGAATTTAGTAAAAGTATGCAAAGAAGACAAAGTTGCTGCTTTGCAAATCTGATCAACCGAAGCCTCATTCCTAAACGCCCAGGAAGTAGAAACTGACCTAGTAGAATGAGCTGTAATCCTTTGAGGCAGAGTTTTACCCGACTCGACATAAGCATGATGAATTAAAGATTTCAACCAAGATGCCAAAGAAATGGCCGAGGCCTTCTGACCTTTCCTAGAACCGGAAAAGATAACAAATAGACTAGAAGTCTTTCGGAAATTCTTAGTAGCTTCAACATAATATTTCAAAGCTCTAACAACATCCAAAGAATGCAATGATCTCTCCTTAGAATTCTTAGGATTAGGACAGAATGAAGGAACCACAATTTCTCTACTAATGTTGTTAGAATTCACAACCTTAGGTAAAAATTTAAAAGAAGTTCGCAACACCGCCTTATCCTGATGAAAAATCAGAAAAGGAGACTCACAAGAAAGAGCAGATAATTCAGAAACTCGTCTGGCAGAAGAGATAGCCAAAAGGAACAAAACTTTCCAAGAAAGTAATTGATTGATGTCCAACGAATGCATAGGTTCAAACGGAGGAGCTTGAAGAGCCCCCAGAACCAAATTCAAACTCCAAGGAGGAGAAATTGACTTAATGACAGGTTTTATACGAACCAAAGCTTGTACAAAACAATGAATATCAGGAAGATTAGCAATCTTTCTGTGAAAAAGAACAGAAAGAGCAGAGATTTGTCCTTTCAAGGAACTTGCAGACAAACCTTTATCCAAACCATCCTGAAGAAATTGTAAAATTCTCGGAATTCTAAAAGAATGCCAGGAAAAATGATGAGAAAGACACCAAGAAATATAAGTCTTCCAGACTCTATAATATATCTCCCTAGATACAGATTTACGAGCCTGTAACATAGTATTAATCACAGAGTCAGAGAAACCTCTTTGACTAAGAATCAAGCGTTCAATCTCCATACCTTTAAATTTAAGGATTTGAGATCCTGATGGAAAAAAGGACCTTGCGACAGAAGGTCTGGCCTTAACGGAAGAGTCCACGGTTGGCAAGAGGCCATCCGGACAAGATCCGCATACCAAAAACTGTGAGGCCATGCTGGAGCTACCAGCAGAACAAACGAGCATTCCTTCAGAATTTTGGAGATTACTCTTGGAAGAAGAACTAGAGGCGGAAAGATATAGGCAGGATGATACTTCCAAGGAAGTGACAATGCATCCACTGCTTCCGCTTGAGGATCCCTGGATCTGGACAGATACCTGGGAAGTTTCTTGTTTAGATGAGAGGCCATCAGATCTATTTCTGGAAGTCCCCACATTTGAACAATCTGAAGAAATACCTCTGGGTGAAGAGACCATTCGCCCGGATGTAACGTTTGGCGGCTGAGATAATCCGCTTCCCAATTGTCTATACCTGGGATATGAACCGCAGAAACTAGACAGGAGCTGGATTCCGCCCATACCAGAGTTCGAGATACTTCCTTCATAGCCAGAGGACTGTGAGTCCCTCCTTGATGATTGATGTATGCCACAGTTGTGACATTGTCTGTCTGAAAACAAATGAACGATTCTCTCTTTAGAAGAGGCCATAACTGAAGAGCTCTGAAAATTGCACGGAGTTCCAAAATATTGATCGGTAATCTCACCTCCTGAGATTCCCAAACCCCTTGTGCTGTCAGAGACCCCCAAACAGCTCCCCAACCTGTCAGACTTGCATCTGTTGAAATTACAGTCCAGGTCAGAAGAACAAAAGAAGCCCCCTGAACTAAACGATGGTGATCTGTCCACCACATCAGAGAGTGTCGTACAATCGGTGTTAAAGATATTAATTGAGATATCTTTGTGTAATCCCTGCACCACTGGTTCAGCATACAGAGCTGAAGAGGTCGCATGTGAAAACGAGCAAAGGAGATCGCGTCCGATGCTGCAGTCATAAGACCTAGAATTTCCATGCATAAAGCTACCGAAGGGAATGATTGTGACTGAAGGCTTCGACAAGCTAATATCAACTTTAGACATCTCTTGTCTGTCAAAGACAGAGTTATGGACACTGAATCTATCTGAAAACCTAAAAAGGTTACCCTTGTCTGAGGAATCAATGAATTTTTTGGTAAATTGATCCTCCAACCATGATCTTGAAGAAACAACACAAGTCGATTCGTATGAGATTCTGCTAAATGTGAAGACTGAGCAAGTACCAAGATATCGTCCAAATAAGGAAATACCACAATACCCTGTTCTCTGATTACAGACAGAAGGGCACCGAGAACCTTTGTAAAAATTCTTGGGGCTGTAGCTAGGCCAAACGGTAGAGCCACAAACTGGTAATGCTTGTCTAGGAAAGAGAATCTCAGAAACTGATAGTGATCTGGATGAATCGGAATATGCAGATATGCATCCTGTAAATCTATTGTGGACATATAATGCCCTTGCTGAACAAAAGGCAGGATAGTCCTTATAGTTACCATTTTGAATGTTGGTATCCTTACATAACGATTCAATATTTTTAAATCCAGAACTGGTCTGAAGGAATTCTCCTTCTTTGGTACAATGAAGAGATTTGAATAAAACCCCAGCCCCTGTTCCAGAACTGGAACTGGTATAATTACTCCAGCCAACTCTAGATCTGAAACACATTTCAGAAATGCTTGAGCCTTCGCTAGGTTTACTGGGACACGGGAAAGAAAAAATCTCTTTGCAGGAGGCCTTATCTTTTTTTTTTTTTTTTTATTGAGGTTCTGGAAAGGCATACATGAAATAAACAGAAAAACAAAATACAGTGTCAGAAAATGCAAGAACAATATTGCGCAACAACACAAGACTTTTCATAGAGTACAATGCAAAAACTTATAATATCAAGGTAATACCTTAGTTGACCACTTGCCTCCCAGGTGACAAAAGAGCCCACTCTTGGACCTCATCAATAGACATAAAACCCTAGATAGGGGGCTGTATCCAGGAGAGAGACCACTTTTGGATCTCTACATGAGAACCTCTTTTGTATATATCTAATAAAGTCTTATGTAGAAATACAGGGTAATGCATTATGAAACAATAACAAAAAATTTTTCTAGATACAAATATAACAGGGTAGTATAATGTTAACAGGGTATAAGTAGAACATAAGTAGAACTCTGCCTGATAGATGATCGGAGTACATCAGTTATATGTTAGATAGAACATGGAACCACACTGAGATTTGGAAATTACAACCATATAGATATATTGGAAAAGTTGAGAGCTAGTAGAAAATTATAGATAAAACAAATAAAACAGATAGAACTGCCACAAAGGATGCGTCTCCAGGGCCAAACTAAATATGATTTAAATATGCATAAAGAAGGGAGGCCCCACTAAATCATATTATAAAGAAGGTATTCAGTCTCCTAGTTAAAACAGAATACCTACATTGCAACCAACTATTAGCCATTATCTCTATAAGAGACAGGTATAAATTAAAGTAAAAAATTAAAGTAGTAAGGGGATAGACATCTCGCCGCCCCGGCCGCTGGCAGCAAAATACCCCCTCAACATGATGCATCAAACCATTAGAGGTATGAGTAGGGATTAAAGGCTGCAATGTATGTCAGGGTATAAATGACAAGGTGACCAGATATGCTTTCTAAGGGCAGAGAGAGAATTGGTGACTGGAAAAGCATGTAAAATATGGGACCAGATTATATTTTAATAAGCATTAATGAAATCATAAGCAGTTCAGGGGACTTATATATAAATTCTAAGCAAGTGAACCTTAAGTTATGACAGGTATGAGAGAGATGTACATTGACAACTTAAAACTGCAACGGTGTCAGACAGACAGTACAGAGCATAGTGTTTATAGGGTTTAATACCTATATGACAAGTTCCCATTCTATTGCTAAATTTGGCGCCTCTCATAAACAATAGAATGTAACAAGATATGACAGCGCAATGAGCGGATGTTGCTAGATATTGCCAGGTCAAATTGCTTGTAAACGGTTATATGCACAATATAAAAATACATAATGCCAAGAGGTTACAACAGTGGAAACACGTAAAAAATATATAACATTGTGGATACTGGGTTTAACACAAGCAATATATGCTGGGTTCCTAGTATATTACTGAACTTAACTGTCTGAAGGAGACCGTAAGAACCTGAGCAACATCACAGGACAGTCCACCATTGAATCTTGTCACAGTGACTCAGGATTACCTGAGTTGGACCTCCAGGATCCCACACAGGCACTTAGTTCACAAAGTCTCCCAGATCGGGCAATGCGATACTTGTCAGCCATTGAAAGCGCGACAGTTCTCTAGGGAGAGACAAGCTTGAAGTTAAGATCCTCTGTAGCCCTGTCTCAGTTTGCTCCTGAGGATAGCGTGCAATCGGGGATCCTTTAGTAGAACACAGTTCAGCTGGTCGGCTTAGTGAAAGGGCTTGATTAACCGCAACAGTCCAATAGCAAATCTGCGGCATCGCAACAGAACTCACACAGGCTCCAGTGTGCCCATCGGCTGTTTTCCTCTCTGCCAATGTGGGTAACATTATGCTGGGTTCAGTTGGCTTCTTGTTACTATTCTGTGCGAAAGCAGAGGGCTGGGGTCCTAGCATACCAGCGGTCCGGTGTTCCGGTAAAACGGGCTCACTGTGGGTTACTACACATGGCACTTGATTAGCCGTAGGCTTCACTGCTGCATATAAGAAGTCCTCCAAAGCAGTATGGTGGTTTGTTAGAATACGATGTAGCTCTCTTAGGAAATCAGTAGCGCACTCCATGATCCTTTGCATAAATCTTTAGGCAGGCAGAGTAAATGGAATATTTTTAGTATTGCACACTTAGTGCATCCTAACGACAGGGCCAAAGGCTTCCCGCCGGAAAAAAGTGTGAAAAAGTTCCTTTCCCTCCAGTAACAGTTGAGATAATAGAATCCAACTGAGAACCAAATAATTTATTACCCTGGAAAGAAAGGGAAAGCAGAGTAGACTTAGAAGACATATCAGCATTCCAAGTTTTAAGCCATAAAGCTCTTCTAGCTAAAATAGCTAGAGACATATACCTGACATCAACTCTAATGATATCAAAGATGGCATCACAAATAAAATTATTAGCATGTTGTAGAAGAATAATAATGCAATGAGAATTATGATCTGTTACTTGTTGCGCTAAAGCTTCTAACCAAAAGGTTGAAGCCGCAGCAACATCTGCTAAAGATATAGCAGGTCTAAGAAGATTACCTGAACACAAGTAAGCTTTTCTTAGAAAGGATTCAATTTTCCTATCTAAAGGATCCTTAAAGGAAGTACCATCTGCCGTAGAAATAGTAGTACGCTTAGCAAGGGTAGAGACAGCCCCATCAACCTTAGGGATTTTGTCCCAAAATTCTAATCTGTCAGATGGCACAGGATATAATTGCTTAAAACCTTTAGAAGGAGTAAAAGAATTACCCTAATTATTCCATTCCCTGGAAATTACTTCAGAAATAGCACCAGGGACAGGAAAAACTTCTGGAATAACTACAGGAGATTTAAAAACCTTATCTAAACGTTTAAATTTAGTATCAAGAGGACTAGAATCCTCAATTTCTAATGCAATTAGGACTTCTTTAAGTAAAGAACGAATAAATTCCATTTTAAATAAATATGAAGATTTATCAGCATCAACCTCTGAGACAGAATCCTCTGAATCAGAAGAACCAATATCAGTATCAGAATGATGATGTTCATTTAAAAATTCATCTTAAAAATTAGAAGTTTTAAAAGACTTTTTACGTTTACTAGAAGGAGGAATAACAGACATAGCCTTCTTAATGGATTTAGAAACAAAATCTCTTATGTTATCAGGAACACTCTGAGTATTAGATGTTGACGGAACAGCAACAGGTAATGTAACAGTACTAAAGGAAATATTATCTGCATTAGCAAGTTTGTCATGACAAACAGTACAAACAACAGCTGGAGGAACAGATACCAAAAGTTTACAGCAGATACACTTAGCTTTGGTAGCTCCAGCACCAGGCAGGGATATTCCAGAAGTATCTTCTGACTCAGCTTCAACATGGGACATCTTGCAATATGTAATAGAAAAAACAACATATAAAGCAAAATTGATCAAATTCCTTAAATGACAGTTTCAGGAATGGGAAAAAAATGCCATAGAAAAAGCTTCTAGCAACCAGAAGCACAAAATAATGAGACTTAAATAATGTGGAGACAATAGTGACGCCCATATTTTTTTAGCGCCAAAAAAGCCGCCCACATTATTTGGCGCCTAAATGCTTTTGGCGCCAAAATGACGCCACATCCGGAACGACAACACCTTTGGCGCAAAAAAACGGCAAAAATGACGCAACTTCCGGCGACACGTATGACGCCGGAAACAGAAAAAAATTTTGCGCCAAAAAAGTCAGCGCCAAGAATGACGCAATAAAATGAAGCATTTTCAGCCCCCGCGAGCCTAACAGCCTACAGGGAAAAGTCAAATTTTTAAGGTAAGAAAAAATGATTTATTCATATGCATTATCCTAAATATGAAACTGACTGTCTGAAATAAGGAATGTTGAACATCCTGAGTCAAGGCAAATAAATGTTTGAATACATATATTTAGAACTTTATATAAAAGTGCCCAACCATAGCTTAGAGTGTCACAGAAAATAAGACTTACTTACCCCAGGACACTCATCTACAAGAAGTAGAAAGCCAAACCAGTACTGAAACGAGAATCAGTAGAGGAAATGGTATATATAAGAGTATATCATCGATCTGAAAAGGGAGGTAAGAGATGAATCTCTACGACCGATAACAGAGAACCTATGAAATAGACCCCGTAGAAGGAGATCACTGCATTCAAATAGGCAATACTCTCCTCACATCCCTCTGACATTCACTGCACGCTGAGAGGAAAACCGGGCTCCAACCTGCTGCGGAGCGCATATCAACGTAGAATCTAGCACAAACTTACTTCACCACCTCCATAGGAGGCAAAGTTTGTAAAACTGATTTGTGGGTGTGGTGAGGGGTGTATTTGTAGGCATTTTGAGGTTTGGGAAACTTTGCCCCTCCTGGTAGGAATGTATATCCCATACGTCACTAGCTCATGGACTCTTGCTAATTACATGAAAGAAATATAAAAACTTATGTAAGAGATACTATGGGTGTGATCAATAAATTTGAGGGTACTACCTGTGGATTTCATGCGATGTTTCAGCCCTATACAACTCTATTCCTCACCAGAAAGGTATTAAGGCGGTGGCATCCCATTGTGCAAAATTTAATATGATTGAGAAGCATATTTCATTTCTTCTCAAAGGAACCCAGTTTATTTTAGAACATAACATTTTTATGTTCGAAAGTAAATTTTACAGACAAATACAGGGAACAGCCATGGGTACTACCATGGCACCCTCATATGCTAATATTTACATGGGTGAGTTTGAAGAGTGCTTCATATGTTATTTATTTGGGAAGGGAACATACAGGAAGCCTCCGATTTCATCACTCATCTAAATAATAATTCATTTAATCTTAAGTTCACTAGTTCAATAACAAATTATTCTATTGATTTTTTGGACTTAAAATATATAGATGAGTCACAAAAAATAGCTGTTAAGAACTTTAGAAAAAATACAGACAGGTATAGTGCGGATAGTGGCCATTTGGAAAAATGGATCCAAAATGTACCCTTAGGACAATATCAACGTCTTAAGAGGAACTGCACTTAAGATTCAGACTTCCAGAAGGAAGCAGAAATTCTTTCAAATAAATTTAGAGAAAAGGGTTATAGGGAGAATTGGCTGTTAGAAGCAAAAAATAAAGTTGATGCAATACCAAGAGAACAATTATTAATCCCTAAATCAGAGAAAGTATTTATTCCTCAAAAGGGTACAAGTGTATCTGAGGATCCATTATTTATTACAACTAACTCTGAAGGCTCTAACCAGATATACGTAAAATCCCTACAAAAAATTGGAAAATCCTTAAACAAGATCCGATTTTGAATAAAATATTTGGAGATAAACCAAAAACTGTTTTTAGGAAAAATAGGGATTAAAAACACTTTTTGGCCCCTTCAAAATTAAAAAGTGCTAATAACTCCTGTATCAAATTGTCTATCATCCCAACCTGGAACATTTCAGTGTGAAAAAATATATTGCAATATGTGTGATTATGTTATACAAAGTAATATGTTCTCTAATGCTAGGGGATAAAAACTATAATATGAAATACAGATGCACCTGCGAGTCCACCCAGTGACGTGCAGTGACGTCAGAGGATGGTGAGGCAGTGGCTAGGATACGCCTTCATTCTTTAGATATCCTTTGTTGAAGAAATAGCAATGCACATGGGTGAGCCAATCACATGAGGTATCTATGTGCAGCCACCAATCAGCAGCTACTGAGCATATTTAGATATGATTTTCAACAAAGGACATCAAAAGAATAAAGAAAATTAGATATTAGATGTAAATTGGAAAGTTATTTAAATTTGCATATGGGTTTCATGTCCCTTTAAATGGTGTCTTGGAAAACTGGTCAACTTAGTAAACATCTGATTTTAGTCTAAAAGGATTGTAACAGAAACTCTTGCCAGATAACACAATGCTTGCTCTGATTATGAGATCTAGAAATCCATGCCCATTAAAATATGTTTAAAACATACATTTTACTTTAATGCTGCAAATTATGCTTATAGATTCTTTCATTACATAAGGGATGAGAGTCAGAGGGGGAGGAAGAGAGACAGAGAGAGAAAGAGACCATGGGGGAGAACAACACATAAGGAGAGAGATGGATAGATAGATAGAGAGAGAGAGACACACACAAGGGGGGGGGGGGCACTGCATTTTAAAGTAATAAAACAGCAGAGCTACAGAGAGTTCAGAAAATTAGTCTATAATTTAGTGTGAAGTACAGAGGCAAGCTGCTAAGTTAGTGGGTGTAAAGTTTGAGTAAACAAAATACAAAAACGACCCTGCTATAAAAGAGTAAACAAACACTAAACCACATTCATTAAATTATCATTTTAACTAACAGAATCTTTCAGTAAAATCTTACTTTAATAAGATGTGGGTGAAACACTGCTCTCTGTGCCTCTCTCCTGCTCTGTAAGGATTCAGGAAGTGACAGTGGCACATTCCACTGCACTTAGAGGGGAAGAACAGAACTCTCTTTTTCACTTTAGCAAAGCTAGCAGGTTCACAGGACAGCAACAAAATATATGAAAGTTGTTTTTTTGCGTTTTTGTTTTGTTTTATATGATTTAACATCCAGCCCCAACCCTATGTTCCACTTACTAATGCCTCTCACTGGATTGGTTCAGCCCAAATAGGACTGCCTCAAATAAGCAGTTAATGAGCCATGCAATGATCTTAACCACTTGCATCCAGTAGATGGCGCAGCATGTTGTGTAATGGTGGGCAGACCTGATTGTGCCTCTTCATTGCACAACATATAGCTGTGAGAGAAAAAAAATGCTGGGGGAAAAAATTTACAATTTTTTTTTTAAAGCCAATAAAAAAAATATATTTTTGCCCATATGAGAGGTGAAGCACTGCCTCACCTGCCTCTAGTGACTGCACATCACTGAGTCCACCTATGTAGTATATCAACTTATTTGTCCATGTAATAAAATTTACTTAGGCAGAACTAAGAGAAAAATAAAAAGGAGACTTTGGGAACACACTAATAATACCTCCAATGCAATAGTTAAACATAGTGTGGTGGATCACTTTAGAGATTTTCATGCCAGTAATCCTGAGGGTTTAAAAATTAAAATAATTGATTGAATCCCACATAAATCAGAAGGGACCAATAGGCTTACTAAACTCAGAAGGAGAGAGACATTCTGGATTACGGAACTTAAAAGTCTGCATCCTGTTGGTTTAAATATGGACTTAGATTTGGCAGCGTTCTCTGTATAAAAAGACTATTGCCTAGATTTAGAGTTCTGCGTTAGCCGTCAAAAGCAGCGTTAAGGGCTCCTAACGCTGTTTTTTACTGCCCGCTGATATTTAGAGTCAGCCAGGAAAGAGTCTAACGCTCACTTCCAAGCCGCGACTTTTCCATACCGCATATCCCCTTACGCCAATTGTGTATCCTATCTTTTCAATGGGATCTTCCTAACGCCGGTATTTAGAGTCTTGGCTGAAGTGAGCATTAGACACTTTACCGACAAGACTGCAGCAGCAGAAAAAAGTAAGTAGTTAAGAGCTTTATGGGCTAACGCCGGTTTATAAAGCTCTTAACTACTGTGCTCTAAAGTACACTAACACCCATAAACTACCTATGTACCCCTAAACCGAGGCCCCCCCACATCGCTGCCACTCTAATAATTTTTTTTAACCCCTAATCTGCCAACCGCACACCGCCGCCACCTACATTATCCCTATGTACCCCTAATCTGCTGCCCCTAACATCGCCGACACCTACATAATATTTATTAACCCCTAATCTGCCCCCCCAACGTCGCCGCTACCTTACCTACACTTATTAACCCCTAATCTGCCGACCGGACCTAGCCGCTACTCTAATAAATGTATTAACCCCTAAACTGCCTCACTCCCGCCTCAAAAACCCTATAATAAATATTATTAACCCCTAATCTGCCCTCACTAACATCGCTGACACCTAAGTTCAAGTATTAACCCCTAATCTGCCGACCGGACCTCGCCGCTACTCTAATAAATGTATTAACCCCTAAACCTGGAGCGGCAGAAGTCTTCATCCTATCCGGGCAGAAGAGGACATCCGGACCGGAAGACATCTTCATCCAAGCGGAATCTTCTATCTTCATCCATCCGGAGTGGAGCCATCTTCTTCCAGCCGACGCGGATCCATCCTCTTCTACCGACGCCTACTCAACGAATGAAGGTTCCTTTAAATGACGTCATCCAAGATGGCGTCCCTCGAATTCCGATTGGCTGAAATCAGCCAATCAGATTCAAGTTCAATCGGATTGGCTGATCCAATCAGCCAATCAGATTGAGCTTGCATTCTATTGGCTGTTCCGATCAGCCAATAGAATGCGAGCTCAATCTGATTGGATCAGCCAATCCGATTGAACTTGAATCTGATTGGCTGATTCAATCAGCTAATCATATTTTTCCTACCTTAATTCCGATTGGCTGATAGAATCCTATCAGCCAATCGGAATTCGAGGGACGCCATCTTGGATGACGTCATTTAAAGGAACCTTCATTCGGCGAGTAGGCATCGGTAGAAGAGGATGGATCCGCGTCTGCTGGAAGAAGATGGCTCCGCTCCGCTCCGGATGGATGAAGATAGAAGATTCCGCTTGGATGAAGATGTCTGCCGGTCCGGATGTCCTCTTCTGCCCGGATAGGGGTTAATACATTTATTAGAGTAGCGGCGAGGTCCGGTCGGCAGATTAGGGGTTAATACTTGAACTTAGGTGTCAGCAATGTTAGTGAGGGCAGATTAGGGGTTAATAATATTTATTATAGGGTTTTTGAGGCGGGAGTGAGGCGGTTTAGGGGTTAATACATTTATCAGAGTAGTGGCTAGGTCCGGTCGACAGATTAGGGGTTAATAAGTGTAGGTAAGGTAGGGGCGACGTTGGGGGGGGGGCAGATTAGGGGTTAATAAATATATGGGTCAGCGATGTTAGGGGCAGTAGGTTGCGGCGGTGTATGGAGCGGAAGATTAGGGGTTAATAATATAATGCAGGTGTCAGCGATAGCGGGGGCGGAAGAAGATTAGGGGTTAATAAGTGTAAGGTTAGGGGTGTTTAGACTCGGGGTTCATGTTAGGGTGTTAGGTGCAGACTTAGAAACTGTTTCCCCATAGGAAACAATGGGGCTGCGTTAGGAGCTGAACGCTGCTTTTTTGCAGGTGTTAGGTTTTTTTTTCAGCCCAAACTGCCCCATTGTTTCCTATGGGGATATTGTGCACGAGCACGTTTTTCCAGCTAGCCGCTACCGTAAGCAACGCTGGTATTGAGAGTTGAAGTGGTGGTAAATATGCCTGTATGTTACCTTTTTGGAGCCTAACGCAGCCCTTCAGAGAACTCTAAATACCAGCGTTATTTAAAAGGTGCGAGGGGAAAAAAACACGTGTAGCTAACACACCCCTTTGGCCGCAAAACTCTAAATCTAGCCGTATGTGTCCATAGATGTGAACAGTTAGTAACTATCATTGGATTGTTTATAATAAAAGATTAAATAGATGGATAGTTTGCAAGATAAGTAATATTATCTAAGTCCTACTAGTACCGATAAGGATACAAATTTTTATAGGACCACCAGCAAGTATAGAAGCAGGTGTCACACCTCTCTCTTCCAGCTTAAGAGTGATAGCTAGTTGTATTGCTATAGTTAACTTTACTTAGGAAATTATTTTAGATAAAGTGTTGTGATCAATTTGATGATGTATATGGTTATAGATAGGATTCAATCTGCTTATTTGCTGTAATATTCTCGCTATGTGACATAATTTGAGATTTACGTATTTATTTGTACAATATTTATGTTTTATGTTAAATGTTTGTATTGGGAAGTGGTTCTCAACATATTAAAATGATGAACTTTAGGACTCAGGAGTAACAAATACGGCTACTTTAGCCAGCTCCCTTTATGTTACTTTCTGTACAGGTATTTTAAATTTGGACTGTTCAAGCAAAAGGGTATATGCTAATCAAAAGGTACCCCTGAAGAAGTTTGCTCGTTGTGCAAACGAAACGCGTAGGTTTTTTTTAAGCAGTTCAACGTACATGAAACTGCAATTTAGCCGGTATTGGAGTGTTCTGAAGTGCAAAGGCGTCTGAGTGAAAGATTAAATTATTTGGAATTGCATCGGCATCCTAAAGAAAACAGTTACAAAGACTGTATGAGACTCCTCACTGGGAACGCTAGAAATCCACACTCTGCATAGAACAAATATCCAATCTGGTTATTTACGGACAGCAACGGAGGTTTGCATCTTTTGGATGACGTGCTTATTGACAATTTTTATTCTGTAAGTGCAATGTATGCTTAATTGCGCTAATATTAAAATGTTACCTATACTACCTTGAATCAGTGGGCTCTGTGTGTTGTTTATATCTTTAAATCAGAAACATATAACTATATAATTCAACCAAGTACTTATTAGATAGAGACACCTATGGGCCAGGGGCCTGAAACATAAAGGCCTTGGTCATAGGCAAAATTGAAAGTGATCAGGGAGAACCCTTGCAAAATCTTTTACCTGCTATGGTAAGTTTTAAATGAATTTCTTTATACTAAAAGTAGAACCATATAAGCACTCTTGGATACCATCCAGAAGTTTGAGGGAATGTGTACCTCCCTACTACATATATCCTCCCCTTCCTGAGTTTACAGAGAGTCAAACACTATTCAAAAAGGACTGAAGCATAAGCAGGAATCAAAACTTGTGTCAAGAAGGGTAGCGCTACATAGCGTGTAAAGAAATTGATTTGATAAATATAAATCTTGTTTTCTCATATACTTTTGCAGAACTATAGTAGTAGTGGTGGGTCAGAATAAAAACTGCACCATATGAAGGCAAGGACAAAAAACTCTGCCTAGTTCTGAAGAAGCATGGTCTGTTAAGACCTTTGTACCAAACGCTGCTGACGCAAATACAGAAAACAATGTGGTCATCTTTCATAAATGTTCCACTAAAGCTCCCTGATTATTTAAGGGTATAG
Organism: Bombina bombina; assembly: GCF_027579735.1. Classification (NCBI taxonomy): domain Eukaryota; kingdom Metazoa; phylum Chordata; class Amphibia; order Anura; family Bombinatoridae; genus Bombina; species Bombina bombina. The sequence goes on from NC_069503.1 coordinate 987,310,861, forward strand.
TGGTTGGTGCTGCTGAGGCAATGCAGCTGTATCATTTCTCTCTTCTCCTCTGAGCTATACCTAATAAGGTCACAAGGTATTTTCCATAAGATTTATTTTCTAGACCATGTACTATTTAAGTAGCCCTCCTTTAAATGGTTTCTTGTGTCCTCTCCAACTATGGATAATCATTTCCACACTGTGAAAGTTAGTCCTACATGAAATTGGGTTGAAGGGAGGCTATATAACATATTTCGGGCATTTTGCTATTACAAACTAATATGATTTAATTCTGGCAAATAATTGTGGGGAACGGAGTATCTTATTAAACCCCTTAAAGTGAAAGTCAATCGGATTGACTATTGAAACAAATAAAGGGGACTTTCATTCATGAAGTATAAGATACTTCATGTAGAAAGTTCCTTTATTTGTTTCAATTGATCGCCGTTCTTAGCTGCTACAGCAGCCCACGGCTAAAAAGACTTTTTGCTAAGAGGTGAAGTTTTCACCTCTTAGCCAATAGCCGTGCAGTAAATCCGGCTTGGCGCACATGGGAGCTGGATTTTCAATAGTCAATCCTAGCATTTGTAAAACGCTAGGATTGACTTTCACTTTAAAAAATAGGGAATATGCATTCTATGGAACTCACCGGAAAACAGGACTGGTCTTCAAATTTTTCTAGGGCTGCTTTTTATTCTCAGACTGGACTTTTCTCCACCAGAGGGCAATGAGCTTCAGCCTAAAAAACAAACCAACTAGCTTTTACATAAACCATCAGGATGCAGATCAAATCCACATGGCTAAAGAAACTTTGGAAGCTTCCTGACACTTTTTTAGAATCAGAAGGAAGGATAAACGTTTTTGTTTGAATAGTAACTTCCAAATATTTGGAAACTCTAACACAACACCAATGCTGTGTATAAGAGCTGCTTTTTCCCTCCTCAAATTAAGACAGAAAGACGGAACATCAATCTTAGAAATATTGAAAATAGAAACCACCTTTATCAAAAACAAAGGTGGAGTTGCTAAAACAAACCTTATCCTGATGGAATATCTGATAAAGAGGAATACAAATAAGAGAGGCCAGATCAGCAGGAAAGTCCTAAAATTCAATACCTTTGAAGACACTTTGTGCTAAAGGCTTAATAGGATGAACTGGCACAATCAGATTAGGATTATTGTATTTCAGAGCAGATTCTGAGCATGAGCACAAGGTAGACACATCACAACCTGCAAATTGAATAAACCCTAAACACTATCCTGATTGCTCATTTTGGATTAGGGTATATGCCTGAGGGTAACTAACAAGGGGCTAGTCTCTGACATGTTTGGTTAATTGGCTTTATAAACCAAAATGGCAGAGCAGATTAAAACATACACTAATATAGAGGTGAAAACCCCCATAAATTATGCTTACCAGCTCATTTCCTTTCCATCTGTATGAGGAGAGTCCACGGCTTCATTCCTAACTTGTGGGAATACAAAACCTGGCCACCAGGAGGAGGCAAAGACACCCTAGCCAAAGGCTCAAATACCTCCCCCACTCCCCTCAGCCCCCTATCATTCTGCTGAGGGAACAAGGAACAGAAGGAGAAACATCAGGGTATAAATGGTGCCAGAAGAACAAAGAATTTTGGTCCGCCCAACGGAGAAAACGTGCGGGGGCCGTGGACTCTCCTCATACAGATGGAAAGGAAATTATCTTGTAAGCATAATTTATGTTTTCCATTTTAATATGAGAGTCCAAGGCTTCATTCCTTACTTGTGGGAAACATATACCCAAGCTCTATAGGACACTGAATGAAAACGGGAGGGTAAAAAGGGAGGCAGACCCTATTCTGAGGGCACCACAGCCTGCAAAACCTTTCTCCCAAAAGCTACTTCAGCCGAAGCAAAAACGTCAAATTTGTAAAATTTTGAAAAGGTATGTAAGGAGGACCAGGTAGCCGCCCTACAAACCTGCTCCATAGAAGCCTCATTCTTGAAGGCCCAAGATGAAGCCACAGCTCAGGTTGAATGAGCTGTAATCCTCTGAGGAGGCTTATGTCCCACTGTTTCATATGCTAAGTGAATAATGCTCGTCAACCAAAAAGACAAGGAAGTGTAAGAAGCTTTCTGCCCTCTACGCCTCCCAGAATAGACAACAAACAAGGACGAAGTCTGTCTAAAATCCTTCGTAGCCTGAAGATAGAACTTTAAAGCCAGAACCACATCAAAATTATGAAGTAAACGTTCCTTCGAAGAAAAAGGATTAGGACACAAGGAAGGAACCACAATCTCCTGATTGATTTTGCGATCAGACATAACCTTGGGGAGAAAACCCAACCCAGTACGAAGAATAGCCTTATCAGCATGAACAACTAGGTAAGGAGGCTCACATTGCAAGGCCGCCATCTCAGAGAAAAGAAAAGATTCCATGACAGGAAGATCAGGGAGGGCGAGGGTTACTGAACACACATCCAAAATCCCCCTTATAGTAATATATACATATAGGGGGGTAGTGCCTAGTGCTAAATATATGGATTTGAAAGAAGGGTAGAGAAACAAAAAGAAAGCACTATAGTGGCACACTTATACTATATACGGATAGTGTGAGCTCTCAAATTAAATTTTATTCAAATTTATTAGTGAGGGGATGGGAAAACCGGAGTGATTAATTAATTAAAACGTAACTTTTACTAAATTGAATTACTATAAAGTTAAAAAGCAAAAAATAAAAAACTCAAATAAATGGACTGCACCCTGTATGAATAAGAACAGAAGGCCTTAGGCTCTCCGAACGGTTGGAAGTGGAAACAGAATTTATACTAGTAAGGCAAACCTCAATAGGTTGAGCAAATGTGCAACTATAAAAGCAACATTACCTTTAATTCCTTCACCTATTATGAGCACGTGCTGCCTACTACATGGGGTCAAATTCGTCCATATGTATGGGTACTTTTAATGGAACAGGGGAGGATGTGTCAAGTAACACGTGTTTTAAGTGTGGTGATTGGTGTAACTGGAAAAGGCAGAGAAATTAGTTTCCAAATTATCCGGATGGCCACTTGAGTGGCTGAGCTGGAAAACTAGTTTTGCGTAACACTAACCAGTTGTATATTTACTATTTACCTTTTAAATACCATGTTATATCACAATACCAACAGGATCTTTCAGGGATGAGGGATCCTATCTAGGCTTACATTATCAAAAATAATGATATAGCTGCACCACCAACTGTATTTAAAACATCATAATTTTATTGTGCCACTTAAAACAGACAACGTTTAGGACCCATGTCCTTATTCATGTCTAGACATGAATAAGGACATGGGTCCGAAACGTTGTCTGTTTTAAGTGGCACAATAAAATTATGATGTTTTAAATACAGTTGGTGGTGCAGCTATATCATTATTTTTGGACTGTCTTTTTGGGACCTTGGTGCAGGTCCAATAGTTGGCACACCTGCAAACAAGCTGTTGCATACCCTTGGTGCTTGTGCATTTTTTGTTTTTTAGGCTTACATTATCAACAGCTGATTACCTCTTAATACCGTTTACAATATCACAGTCATATAAGGGAATATTTCCCTGTAACAGTAATACAAATGAAATATAATCTTAGAGTGTGGTATTAAGGATGTTATATCCTGTTGCAACTCATTCCCCAAGAGACAGTGTTACCTTCTAGAGCTAGGCTAGATCACAATAGCAATAGAGTCTAGCAGGGATATATAACCCTGTTTAGGCTTACGTTCTAAGCAAGTGGTTGCTTCTAGTATCGTATTAAAACAATATAATCATATAAGGGAATATTCCCATAGTTCTATATATTCTATAAGAAAGATGTTATCTTAAATAATATGTTAGTGCTGTATTGAGGGTTTTAGGACCCTGTTGTAGCTCACATCTAAGTGGTTAAGTTACCTTCTAATACCAAGCTGAACCAAGGTCGCTCCAGACTCAAAATTACACCAACTAGCTACTTTCTAATACCGTATCACAAAATTGCAATTTTGGAGGAGAAATGATTACCTTTTAATACCACATTAATATATTAGTAATTTAGTAGTTTAGATATAATATATGTATCCAAGAACATAAGAGCAAATAAACCCCCAAAAAGTAGTAACTAGATTAACAGTTCTGCTAGGAGAGCAGTTAAGAAGTCCAGTAAATCAAAGTAGATTCAACCGTTCCGCTTGTAAATTACAGCGGTTACAAGGAGAGTTAAAAAATAACTATCTACATACTAAGGAGCAGTGTGAACGCCCGACGCGCGTTTCGCAACTGCTTTTTTAAAGGCACCGATCGTTTTCCATCCTGGTTATTTTATACAGACATTAGCCAATCAGTTACATGTAATAGCAGGCGTCACTGTTATGGTGACGCCCCTATAGGAGGAAGTGATGATAGGTTGGGAGGCGGAGGTGTGGCAGTAATCTTCACGCTCAGTTCATACATGCCCAATTTCTCAGGACATTTTTATTACAGTATGTGCCGAAATGCCAATTTGAAGAACATATCGTCCAGATCTATTCACATTAATACATATATCCTGGTTCCAAAATACGTATATGCCTATCTCAAAAGTCATGATTTATAATTGGTTAGTGCGGTTCTGAAACAGTGAGATCACAGAGTCGGTTTATTGTCAAACTGCCCCATACTGTCTACATCGTCAGTCACTAAGCACATATCGGCTCAAAAATACATGCTTTATTTAAACATGTATTTTTTTTTTTTTAAACAATTTTTATTGAGATTATTGGCAGAATTAACAAATTGAATAATGTTCATTCACAATAACAAATGATTTACATAGTACATAAAACATAGAATATAAGGGTAGACAATATAGATAATAGAACCTATTTGTATGCTTAACATGGAAGCGGTAGAAGAGACAAGTTTTTGGATTATAAATTTTCTGGGCACTTCTCTATAGGTCATCGTATAACTCCCCCTATGGATATGTGAATGAACTTAGTAGAAAGAAATCTCGTTTTTTAATAGGGGAAAAGTTTAGTATGTGGGTAAACAGCGGGCCAGAGCCGCTTTAATATTAAGGGAAGGGGGGACGACGACGACGTGTCCAGGGGTATGTTGATATAACATGATCTGGTGAATTTGTGAATATGACTTACAGTCCAGGTCAGAAGGTGGATTATGGAAGTCTATAAACAAGCTTCTATCTTTGGTGGAAGACTCAAAAAATCTCAAATAAGGAATAGGGAGGGGATATATTTAAAAGCACTTGAGAAGAGATCACTCTATGGGACTGCCGGATTAAGGGATAGCTATGAGCGGAATTTATAATGAGGGATGGGCAGCTCTATGTTATATGGTAATGAAAAGGGGTAATAGTACGTAAAATTACATAACTGAGGGTTTCACTATGTAGTGGGAAACTGAATATCAGCTGATAGAATTGGCTGTAAAGGGGCCAATATATGTGTGATATAAGTGTCCCCTCACACCTTAGAAAGGGAAAGAGTGGTGCCCTAGACCTGCTAGGTATGTAACTATATACATGAGAAACTGTTACACAGATGATAGCTATTAGTAATCTTTTACCATACTTAAGTCTGGTATTAGCGTGAGCTATTGATAGGTAGGAAAGTATATTAGAAGAGATAATATTATAGGGCCATTAATACTGTTACGTTTATGAAAATAAGGGAGAAGGAACAGCACCACAGTATATAGGGTGTTAGAGCTGATTACAGTAGGTGAGTCTGATGTACTTCAAAATATCTCAATGTAGAAACTATCTCCCTCCAACTATTCATGAGGATGTCAGTTAGCCTATAAGAAGGCTACTACCTGGGATTATGGGAGAGGGGACAGCATATGATGACAAAATTTGTATGTCCTTAAGGCAGCACAGTGACTCCAAATTAAGTCAGAAACATACCAACAACAAAGAAGCTTGGTATAAAGCTTTAACGTCTCTATAAATAAACTTTTAGTATATAGCAGCAGGAATAAAAATATAGCCACACATCGATGCATTGACCTGGGGAATAGTATATATTGGTAGGGGTCAAGGAGCTCCAAAGAATTAGGCAAAACAGGGGAGCTGAAATATCCTCAATATATATCTACCATCATTATATGTGAGTCATATAGCAATGAAAGGACCTATTTGTTCTAATAGGGAGGGATAGTCATAGAGGCTGGCGGTAGTGTTAACTTCTAAAGCATTTAGTATATATTGCAGACAATATTCAAACCTGTGGTACATTAAATTGTGTGAGACTAGGAATATTCATATATAACAGTAAACAGTATTAAACTCCACAAATAATTATATGTTGTGGGGATAATCCCCATATTAATGAATGCAGCAAGCTTTGGTTAAGGAGATTTTTAACATAGGGATGTTCCGGTGTAGCAGAAACAGAAAAGTTACTGGTATCAAAGTTTGAATAAAAGCATAACTGGGACTAATATAAACAACAGGAAAATATTATGAGTGTAGAGAGGGTAGCAGAAGGGTCAAGTGCCGATGTGAAGTTGTCACGCAGCTTGACCCTCATGTTAGCGGTAGGCATATGATTATGGGAACAATAACAAACAGTAAAACAAAACCTCTCATCCAAGTAGCGATTAATTTAGACATGCAGAAAGTCATATGGGTAACAGATACTGTGGGATATTTTCTGCTACAGCTGTTAGGCAAGGTATATGTGGTCTTAATAAAGTTAAGATCATTAGAAAACAGAAAATAACCAATGCTCCTGTGTTTTTGGGTGGAAAACATTTTCAACAAATTTATATATCCCCAGACAATTATAGCCATGACTACTACAAAACATGAAACTATAACTTAGCGTTTGTATATAACAATAATACAAATATCAGGGTCAGGTATCAAAGCCTTATTAATAAGAGAGATGGGAAATACTGGTAAGAACTATGGGACTGAAGAGGGTCCAGGTGTGAGTTCAGGTCATTCTACTCCAGAAACAACTAACTGAGCTACATCCAGCAGGCAGTGAAACTGGCCCTGTGTCGCATAGGCAAGGGATTGCCACTGGATAATTACAGTCATTCGGCATTCAAAGCTATAGCTCAGGGGTTCCAGTGGGGTAAGTGTCTTGTGAACTAAGAATATCAGGGCTGGAATAGGCGTATATACACGATGATCCCATCAACCAAGCAAGCAATCATACCGGAGTATCAGTCCACCAGTGCCAGTAAATTTAGCCCACTCCAATCTTCCTAAACCCCCAGGTCTCATCTGGAGCCTTAAGCTTGTAGCTTCTAGGTCTATCATGTATTTTTTGTGGCCGATGCCGTTTCCACACCTCTGTGTTGCGCGTCGGAACTCCCAGGATGCCTGTATGTTCATAACTTTTAACAAGCTGCTTACCTCGTCTTCTCGGGTAGTAAAGGGGTCTCCGGCATGTCTAAATAAAATGGCTGCATCTACCCTCAAAGAAACTGAAGGGAACTTCATCTCACACCCCTCCGGTAGATCTAAAGCGGGCCGCCCCATGTTGCCAATCGATTCATAGTGCTGTATTTTGCAGGGGTTATCCTGTGTACTACGTAGCAGCAGCTCAACGTTCAGCTCCACATGCTGGACCGATCGGTCAGCACCCGTCTCATCCTGCTCGTTCGCATCTACGGTGAGTATTGGGTCACACGGCTTGCGTAAAGATCTACAAAGGCCCTTTAGGTCCTCTAATTGACAATCCATTTGTAGCTCGAAGGCCGCAAGATGGGACCCCAGGATTACTTGAAGCGCCTGCATGGATGCAGAGTGGGTGAGTATAGCCGTCCCAGAGAGACTGTAGCCCCTTAGTTCTTAGTAGAAAAGGTTGCGGCTCCTCAATAGTGCTCCTGAATAGGCCTCAACTGGTTGAGAGTTCAAGAATCTTGAATAAACGTAAGAGGCAATGTAATCAACTGGTCTGCCATCTATATTAGGAGTCCTAGAAGCATAATTTCAGTATTTGAAGGTCAATCTCCAGTAGATAAAGGTTAATTTGGGTAACATAAGATGGAGCTTCTAAAAGTGCGACTGAGCACCATCTTAGCTTGGACACGCCCCCTCTTTAAACATGTATTTTAATACCCTTGATTGTTTAATATTATGATAGAGGTCACAACTACAAATAGAGAAAAAGGCAAAAAAAAAAACAACAAAAAAAGCGATATGCAGCTTACTGCCTATAACATCCAGGAACGCAATACACAAACAGAAAGGAGACTCTGCGTGCCAAAGCAATAGCCAGTAGAAAAAGAACCTTCCAAGACAATTTAATGTCAACCGAATGCATAGGCTCAAACAGAGCCCTCTGCAAAACCTTAAGAACTAGATTTAAGCTCCAAGGAGGAGTGGCAGGTCTAAACACAGGTCTGATTCTAGACAGAGCCTGAACAAAAGACTGTACATCAGAAAGCTCAGTGAGCCTCTTGTGCAATAGCACAGATAGAGCCGAAATCTATCCCTTTAAGTAACTAGCGGCAAGTCCCTTCTTCAAACCGCCTTGGAGAAAGGCAAGAATCCTGGACACCTTGACCTTATGCCAGGGGAATCCACGCTCTTCACACCAGAATAAGGAGGTCCTCCACACCTTATGATGCGATGGGTGACAGGCTTTCTAGCTTGAATGTATCAATCACTGTCAGAAAAACCTCTGTTGGCTAGGACTAAGCATTCAATCTCCATGCAGTCAGCCTCCGAGAATCTAGATTCTGATGAACAAAAGGACCCTGTTCCAGCAGATCTCTGCGACAAGACAACCTCCATGGAGGAGATGAAGACATCCCCACCAGGTACGCTAACCACATCCTTCGCGGCCACGATGGAGCATTCAGAATAGCTGAAGCTTGCTCCTGTTTGATGCGAGCCACTATATGAGGGAGAAGTGGTAACGGTGGAAAGATGTAAACTAGGTTTTACCTCCAAGGCACTGCTAATGCATCTATCAGCTCTGCCTGAGGATCCCTGGACTGCGACCCTTATCTGGGTAGCTTCGTATTGAGTCTGGACGCCATGAGATCTATCTCCGGCATCCCTCATCTGCTGCAAATCTCTGCAAACACCTTGGGTTGGAGAGACCATCCCCCCCGGATTAAACGATTGTCTGCTGAGAAAATCCACTTCCCAGTTGTCCACACCCGGAATGTGGTCGCTGACAGCGAGCAGCTGTGGGCTTCCACCCATTTTAGAATCCGAGATACTTCCCTCATTGCTAGGTAGCTCCTCGTTTCCCCCCTGATGGTTGATGTAAGCCATCAAGGTTATGTTGTCTGATTGGAATCTGATAAACTGGGACAAACCCAGAAAAGGCCAAGCCTTCAGAGCATTGAAGAACGCTCAAAGTTCCAAAAAGTTGATCGGGAGGAGAGATTCCTCTCGAGTCCACAGGCCCTGTGCCTTCCTGGCACCCCAAACAGCTCCCCATCCACATAGACTTGCATCTGTAGTCACAATCTCCCAGGATGGTCTCAAGAAGGATGTCCCTTGGGACAGGCAATCTGGAAAGAGCCACCAAGAGAGCGATTATCTCGACCGGTTGTCCAGAGAAATCTGTTGAGACAGATCCAAATGGTCGCCGTTCCACTGTCTCAGCATGCACAGCTGAAGAGGTCTGAGATGGAATCTGGCAAATGGGATATCTATGCTGGACACCATGAGCCCAATTACCTCCATACACCGGGTCACAGAGGGCCTTAAGGAGGTCTGGAGGGCAAGACAATTGGAAGTAACGTCTCTGGTCTGTAAGAAATATTCTCATGTATATGGAATCTATTATCGTACCCAGGAATTCCACCCTGGTACTGGGAACCAGAGAACTCTTTCCTAAGTTTATCTTCCATCCATGAGATCGAAGTAGAGTTGTTGAATGGTCCTCTGCCAGCCGTCAGGATGGAGCCTGAACCAAAATGTCGTCCAAATATGGCGCTACTGCAGCCACCGCGAGCAGAGCCCCCAGAACCTTCGTAAAGACTCTTGGGGCAGGAGCTAGACCAAATGGAAGAGCAACAAACTGGAAGTGCTGGTCCAGAAACGCAAATCTTAAGAACCTGAAGTGATCTTTGTGTATTGGCACATGAAGGTAAGAATCCTTTAAGTCTATCGTAGTCATGAACTGTCCCTCTTGAACTAAGGGCAGAATGGACCTTATCCTCTCCATCTTGAACAATGGGACTGACAGGAACTTGTTTAAGCACTTTAGGTCCAGAATCAGGCGAAACATACCCTCCTTCTTTGGGACCACAAAAAGGTTTGAGTAGTACCCCAGACCTCTTTTTGCTAGAGTTACCGGCACAATTACTCCCAGGGAGGCGAGATCCCTCATACCCCCTAGAAAAGCTTCTCGTTTTTCTGGTCTTGAAGACAGGTTTGATAAAAGGAATCTGCCCCTGTGTGGATGAGATTTGAAACCTATCCTGTAACCCTGAGCAATGACCTCCAGAATCCAAGGGTCTTGCACGTCCCCAAGCCAAGCCTCCACAAAGAGAGATAGTCTGCCCCAACGCGATTTTGTCTCGGCGGGCTTCTTGTTCTGCTTAGATCTATTCCAAGATTGAGACGGTTTCCAAGTTCCCTTGGACTATTCAGGCTTTGCGGAGGGCTGCTGGAGTTGGGATTTATCTGAACGAAAATTGGGACCCTGTCCTTTAGGTTTATTCTTCTTATCCTGCGGTAGAAAGACACCTTTGCCCCAGTGACCGTGGATATGATTGAGTCCAAGCCTGGACTGAAAAGAATCTTCCCCTTAAAAGGAAGGGAAAGAAGTCTAGATTTTGAAGTCATGTCAGCAGACCAAGACTTCGGCCAGAGTGCCCTACGGGCCAGAACGAAAAAACCTGATGTCTTGACATTCAGGGGAATGATCTGCATATTTGCATCACAGATAAAAGAATTATCTACCTTCAAGGCCTTAATTCTTTCCTGGATCTCCTCAAGGGGAGTTTCCACCTCGATCATCTCCCGTAGAGTCGCACCAATAAGTAGCGGCTCCAGCCACCGCTGCAGGTTGAAACAAATACCCCATGTGCTGAAACATCTTTCTTAACTGAGTTTCTAGCTTCTTATCCATGGGCTCCTTAAACGACGAACTATCCTCAAGCGGGATAGTAGTGCGCTAAGCGAGCGTGGAGATAGCTCCATCCACCTTAGGGACAGAACCCCACAACTCCAATTGCGAGTCTGGAACCGGGAACAATTTCTTACAGGAAGAAGGGGGAAAAGAAGATCCAAGTCTCTCCCATTCATTCTTAATAATATTTGCCATCTTTACGGGAACCAGGAAAGTCTGTGGCACCACCCTGTCCTCATAAACCTTATCAAGTTTAGGAATAGAAGGTTCCTCAGGTAATTTAGGTTCTGGAACCTCTAAAGTAGCCAACACTTCCTTTAACAGAAAGCGTAAGTGCTCGATCCTAAATCTAAAGTCTGGTTCCTCCGAAGCCGGAGGTTTGGAGGCAGCAGATTCCAACCCAGAAAAAGCATCCTCTGAAGTATCAGAATCGTCCTCATCAGCGAATAATCTAGTATCGGATAAATCCAACAAGTTGGTAGATGACCCCTTGAAAGGATAGCAATATTTAACATTTTGTTTGTGCTTAGCAGGGCGAGGTAAAGCGCTGAAGGCCGCAGACACTGCCGTTTGTAGCTGTTCAGTTAAGTCTGGCGTTAAGAGGGCCCGCCTGAAAGAGGATTATTAGTGTAATGGGAAGCTGCATGTGTAATAGGAGATGACTGCAGGAAACGCACCTCACGGGGCAGAGACCCCTCAGAGGAGGACGGCTCAGTGGTACTAAACATCTTGGGTTTCTTAGATATAAGTACTTTATCAAGGCATGTGGAACATAATTGAGCAGGCAGGTATACCGTAGCCTCCTCACAATAAAAACAGGTATTAGATTTAGGTAAAGAGGGAGTACCCTCTAACGTATCAGAGTCCTAAATAGCTTGCGCTTGTAAGATGGACTATACAAAAGATAAATGGCACCTTTATACCCCCAATGGCTGGGGCACTCACCACTTTCTATGACTCAGGCCCCACAGAAAAACCGCTTTGTCTCCTGTAAACCGCACGGTCAGGAAAGAGGAAATCAATGAGACCACAACCGGTCATGTGGTGTGCCATGCAGGACCGCCCCTAATCCTGGAAAAAACATGCCAATCCTAACAGGGCGCGCAGGTATCCAAACCAAAAGTAAACCTGACTGTCCCAACATCAGCCTGATCCTCATCTCACACAAGTCACAGCATAAAAACATAATAAAGTCAATTATGTGTAAATCACCCCTGTTCAATAATCCCCTACCAGAGATATTAACCTATGATTCAATACAGATAAAAGGAGTCACACTGTGACCCTGTCTTCTTGCGTTATCATATGAGTATAAAATGAAACGATCTTACCGGAATCACTGCCGTGGAACAGACACACAGCCTCTCAAGTTTGAGAGTCTTGTAGCATTGCACCTGACAAGGACTTGAGTGAAAGAAGCAGGCAGTGAAACTTGTCAACATTGATTGCTTAGGAGCTGTTAATACAAGTCTGGATAGATTCGCAGAAAGACTCTCCTCCCTGTATCTTCAGACCCTAACATTCGTCAATGCTTTCACTGAGAGGCTGACAACACTACTTAAAACTCCAGTCCCAAAGCAGAGTACTACCCTCCATAAGAGACTACTGTGAATCTTCCGACACTTCTCTACCATCCTCCTGACGAAAGGCAAAGAATGACTGGGGGATGAGGGGAGTGGGGGAGGTATTTGAGCCTTTGGCTGGGGTGTCTTTGCCTCCTCCTGGTGGCCAGGTTTTGTATTCCCACAAGTAAGGAATGAAGCCTTGGACTCTCCTCATATTAAGATGGAAATATCACTTTAGCCTTCTTGTCAGGTTACTTATATATAATTCAGTCAACAAGTGATGAGACTAAAATTTAAGATATAAGCATTTTTTCTTTTGGTGATGCATGTTTTTTTACCACTTTGTTGCAAATAGATTACATTTACTATGAAATACAGTTGTGCTTATAAGTTTACATACCCTATCATAATTTATGATTTCTTGGCCATTTTTCAGAGAATATGAATGATAACACAAAAACTTTTCTTCCACTCATGGTTAGTGTTTGGCTGAAGCCATTTATTATCAATCAACTGTGTTTACTCTTTTTAAATCATAATGACAACAGAAACTACCCAAATGACCCTGATCAAAAGTTTACATACCCCAGTTCTTAATACTGTGTATTCCCCTCTTTAACATCAATGACAGCTTGAAGTCTTTTGTGGTGATTTTGGCCTGATAACATGCACACAAGTTGACACAAAGGGGTTTGAATGGCTATTAAAGGTAACCATCCTCACCTGTGATCTGTTTGTTCGTAATTAGTGCGTGTGTATAAAAGGTCAATGAGTTTCTGGACTCCTGACAGACCCTTGCATCTTTCATCCAGTGCTGCACTGACGTTTCTGGATTCTGAGTCATGGGAAAAGCAAAAGAATTGTCAAAGGATCTGTGGGAAAAGGTAGTTGAACTGTATAAAACAGGAAAGGGATATAAAAAGATATCCAAGGAATTGATAATGCAAATCAGCAGTGTTCAAACTCTAATCAAGAAGTGAAAAATGAGGGGTTCTGTTAAAACCACACCACAGTCAGGTAGACCAACTAAAATTTCAGCCACAACTGCCAGGAAAATTGTTCGGGATGCAAAGAAAACCCCACAAATAACTTCAGGTGAAATGCAGGAATCTCTGAAAACGTGGCATGGCTGTTTCAAGATGCACAATAAGGAGGCACTTGAAGAAAGATGGGCTGCATGGTTGAGTCGCCAGAAGAGAGCCATTACTATGCAAATGCCACAAAGTATCCCGCTTACAACATGCCAAAAAGCACAGAGACAAGCCTCAAACCTTCTGGCACAAAGTAATTTGGAGTGATGAGACCAAAATTGGGCTTTTTGGCCAAAACCATAAACGCTACATTTGGAGAGTAGTCAACAAGGTCTATGATGAAAGGTACTCCATTACTACTGTAAAACACGGAGGTGGATCACTGATGTTTTTGGGATGTGTGAGCTACAAAGGCACAGGAAATTTGGTCAGAATTGATGGCAAGATGAATGCAGTATGTTATTAAAAAATACTGAAGGAAAATTTGCATTCATCAGCCCGGAAGCTGCGCATGGGACGTACTTGGACAATACAACATGACAATGATTCTAAATAAACACAAGGCCAAGTCGACCTGTCATTGGCTACAGCAGAATAAAGTGAAGGTTCTGGAGTGGCCATCTCAGTCTCCTGACCTCAATATCATTGAGCCACTGATCTCAAACGTGCAGTTCATGCAAGACAGCCCAAGAATTTACAGGAACTGGAGGCTTTTTGCCAGGAAGAATGGGCAGCTTTACCATCTGAGAAGATAAAGAGCCTCATCCACAAATACCACAAAAGACTTCAAGCTGTCATTGATGTTAAAGAGGGGAATACACAGTATTAAGAACTGGGGTATGTAAACTTTTGATCAGGGTCATTTGGGTAGTTTCTGTTGTCATTATGATTTAAAAAGAGTAAACACTGTTGATTGATTGATTATAAATGGCTTCAGCCAAACACTATCCATGAGTGAAAGAAAAGTTTTTGTGTTATCATTCATATTGTCTGAAAAATGGTCAAGATATCATAAATTCTGCCAGGGTATGTAAACTTATGAGCACAATTGTACATTGCACCCCTCACTGGTAGCCAAGGGGTTAAAAATATAAGAAATTTACAAATGTATTTAATTTCAAGATGGAGTTACCCAAAGGAAAACAAAATGTCAGGCCAATAACATTATCTTACATTTTTGTTAAGCTCTCATTGAACAGTATTATACATTATTTGCAAGTAGACTAAGTAAATAACCTTTTACTTCACAGTAGTGGAAAAGCTTATACTCTTGATGCTTTGTCATTTAACTATGTCAATTGAAAATTAACAGTTAAAAGTACATAAAAGTCCATACATTATTTAATAATTCAGATAATGTAAAATTTAAAAAAAAAAAAACTTTTTTCCAAATTGACTTTGTACTCTTGGTAGCCTTTGTTGAAAAGAAGTTAGGAAAGTGTAGAAGCAATATATAGCAGCAGTTTTGTAACTGGTATACATTTGCAATAACAGTAGGTGGCAGCAGTGTTTCCTATAATGTATTGCACCAAAAATGTGCACTCTACCTAGCTAGGTATCTCTTTAACAAAGATTACCATGACAATGTAATTTTGATAAACGAATTACATTGAAAAACTTTTTTTAAATGGTATGCTCTGTCAACAAATCACCAAAGAAGAATTTTGGGCTTCGCTTTCCTGTATGTATTTCTTTTCTGCTTGTGGACTTATTTGAGCCAGCCCCATTCAGCAGTATGCTCCAGCCTTTCTCCTCACCAGAGATTGGTGTTTACAGCTCATGTGACATGCCAAAAGATTGTGCAGGAGGCTTTATTGATGTTGTTTGCGAAGGCAGACTGGCAGCGGATTTGTAAAGAAGAGGCATTCATATACATATTCACATACAGAACACAAAAAGGAAATTTATGCTTACCTGATAAATTGATTTCTTCTACGATACGACGAGTCCACGGATTTCATCCTTACTTGTGGGATATTATCCTCCTGCTAACAGGAAGTGGCAAAGCGCACCACAGCAGAGCTGTATATATAGCTCCTCCCTTCCCCTCCAGTCATTCGACCGAAGGTTATAGGAAGAGAAAGGAAAAACTAAAAGGTGCAGAGGTGACTGAAGTTGTAAATAATAAAAAATATAATCTGTCTTAAATTGACAGGGAAGGCCGTGGACTCGTCGTATCGTAGAAGAAATCAATTGATCAGGTAAGCATAAATTTCCTTTTCTTCTACAAGATACGAGTCCACGGATTTCATCCTTACTTGTGGGATACAATACCAAAGCAACAGGACATGGATGAAAGGGAGGGACAAGACAGAGCCCTTAACCGAAGGCACCACTGCTTGAAGAGCTTTTCTCCCAAAAACAGCCTCAGAAGAAGCAAAAGTATCAAATTTGTAAAACATATGAAGAGACGACCAAGTCGCAGCCTTACAAATCTGATCAACAGATGCATCGTTTTTAAAGGCCCATGTGGAAGCCACAGCCCTAGTAGAATGACCCGTAATTCTTTCAGGAGGCTGCTGTCCAGCAGCCTCATATGCCAGGCGGATGATACTCCTCAGCCAAAAAGAAAGAGAGGTAGCCGTAGCTTTCTGACCCCTACGCTTTCCAGAATAAACAATGAAGATGATTGACGGAAATCCTTAGTTGCCTGCAAGTAGAACTTTAAGGCACGGACCTTGTCCAGGTTATGTAACAGACGCTCCTTCTTAGAAGAAGGATTAGGACACAAGGAAGGAACAATTTCCCGATTAATATTCTTATTTGAAACAACCTTAGGAAGAAAACCAGGTTTGGTACGTAAAACCACCTTATCAGAATGAAATATGAGATAAGGCGAATCACACTAACGCTGAAAGCTCAGAAACTATTCGAGCAGAAGAAATAGCAACCAAAAACAGAACTTTCCAAGATAACAATTTAATATCTATGGAATGCATAGGTTCAAACGGAACCCCTTGAAGAACTCAAAGAACTAAATTTAAACTCCAGGGAGGAGTAATTGGTCTAAATACAGGCTTAATTCTAGATAGAGCCTGACAAAAAGACTGAACATCTGCCAAACGTTTGTGAAACAAAATTGACAAAGCAGAAATTTGTCCCTTTAAAGAACTTGCTGATAACCCTTTCTCCAGTCCATCTTGGAGAAAAGACAGAATCCTGGGAATCCTAACTTTACTCCATGAGTAACCCTTGGATTCACACCAATAAAGATATTTACACCATATCTTATGATAGATTTTTCTAGTGACAGGCTTTCTAGCCTATATCAAAGTATTGATGACCGAATCAGAGACTCCTCGCTTAGATAAAATCAAGCGTTCAATCTCCACGCAGTCAGCTGCAGATAAATTAGATTTGGTTGTTGGAAAGGACCTTGAATGAGAAGGTCCTGTCTCAAAGGAAGCTTCCACGGTGGCAGAGAGGACATGTCCACTAGATCCGCATACCTAGTCCTGCGTGGCCACGCATGCGCTATCAGGATTACTGAAGCTCTCTCCTGTTTGATTCAAGCAATCACGCGTGGAAGGAGAGGAAATGGTGAAAACACATAAGCTAGGTTGAACGACCAAGGCACTGCCAAGGTATCTATCAGTTCGGCCTGGGGATCCCTCGACCTGGATCCGTATCTTGGAAGCTTGGCATTCTGTCGAGATGCCATCAGATCCAATTCCGGTCTGCCCCATTGGAGAATCAGTGAGGCAAACACCTCCGGGTGGAGTTCCCACTCCCACGGATGAAAGGTCTGTCGACTTAGAAAATCCGCTTCCCAGTTCTCTACTCCTGGGATGTAGATTGCGGACAGATGACAAAAGTGGGCCTCCCCCCATCGGATTATCTTGGATACTTCTATCATCACTAAGGAACTCTTTGTTCCCCCCTGATGATTGATATATGCCACAGTCGTAATGTTGTCCGACTGGAATCTGATGAATTTGGCCGAAGTCAACTGAGGCCATGCCTGAAGCGCATTGAATATTGCTCTCAGTTCCAGAATATTGATTGGAAGTAGAGACTCCACCTGAGTCCAAACACCCTGAGCCTTCAGGGAATTCCAGACTGCCCCCCCAGCCCAGTAGGCTGGCGTCCGTTGTCACTATCACCCACGAGGGTCTGCGGAAACAAGTCCCCTGGGACAGATGATCCAGAGACAACCACCAAAGAAGAGAGTCTCTGGTTTCTTGATCTAGATTTATCAAAGGAGATAAATCCGCATAATCCCCATTCCACTGTCCAAGCATGCACAGCTGCAGTGGTCTGAGATGAAAGCGAGCAAACGGAATGATGTCCCTTGCCGCTACCATTAATCCAATTACCTCCATACACTGAGCCACTGATGGCCGAGGAATGGACTGAAGTGCTCGGCAAGTATTTAGAATCTTTGATTTTATAACTTCCGTCAGGAAAATTTTCATGGCTACCTAGTCTATCAGAGTTGCCAAGAAAAGAACCCTTGTCTGTGGAACTAGTGAACTCTTTTCTATGTTCACCTTCCAACCGTGAGTTCTCAGGAAAGACAACACTGTGTCCGTGTGAGATTTTGTCAGTGGACACCTGGATTAGAATGTCGTCCAGGTAAGGCGCCACTGCTATGCCTAGCAGTCTGAGAACCGCCAGAAGAGACACTAGAACCTTTGTGAAGATTCTGGGTGCTGTGGACAACCCGAAAGGAAGAGCCACGAACTGATAATGTTTGTCCAGGAAGGCAAACCTTAGAAACTGATGATGATCCTTGTGGATAGGAATATGAAGGTAAGCATCCTTCAAGTCCACGGTAGTTATATATTGACCCTCTTGGATCATTAGTAAGATTGTTCGAATAGTCTCCATTTTGAACGATGGGACTCTGAGAAACTTAAGACACGAGGTCTAAAATGGGTCTGAAAATTCCCTCTTTTTTGGGAACCACGAATAGGTTTGAGTAAAATCCCTGTCACTGCTCCGATCTTGGAACGGGACAAATTACTCTTATAGTTAAAATGTCTTTTACACAGCGTAAGAACGCCTCTCTTTATCTGGTCTGCAGATAATCTTGAAAGATGAAATCTCCCTCTTGGGAGAAAATCCTTGAATTCCAACTGATAACCGTGGGTCACTATTTCCAGCGCCCAGGGATCCTGAACATCTCTTGCCCAAGCCTGGGCAAAGAAAGAGAGTCTGCCCCCTACTAGATCTGGTCCCGGATTAGGGGCCGCCCCTTCATGCTGTCTTAGTAGCAGCGGCGGGCTTCTTGGATTGTTTACCTTTATTCCAGTTCTGGTTGGGTCTCCAGACTGACTTAGATTGGGCAAAATTCCCTTCCTGCTTTGTGGAAGAAGAGGAAGCAGAGGGTCCTCCTTTAAAATTCCGAAAGGAACAAAAATTATTTTGTTTACCCCTCATCTTAACGGACGTATCCTGAGGTAGGGCATGGCCTTTACCTCCTGTAATGTCAGAAATGATTTCCTTCAATTCAGGCCCAAAAAGGGTCTTACCTTTAAATGGAATAGCTAAAAGCTTAGATTTTGAGGACACATCAGCAGATCAAGATTTGAGCCACAACGCTCTACGCGCTAGAATAGCAAATCCTGCATTTTTCGCCGCTAATTTAGCAATTTGAGAAGCGCCATCAGTAATAAAAGAATTGGCTAGCTTGAGAGCCTTAATTCTATCCAAAATGTCATCTAACGGGGTCTCAACCTTAAGAGACTCTTCCAGAGCCTCAAACCAAAAAGCTGCTGCAGTAGTTACTGGAATAATGCAAGTAAAACAAAACCCTGATTAATAAATAATTTCTTTAGAAGACCCTCTAATTTTTTATCCATATGGTCTTTGAAAGCACAACTGTCCTCAATGGGTATAGTCGAAAAACTTAGCCAGGGTAGATATTGCTCCCTCTACCATAGGTACCGTCTGCCACGAGTCCCGAATGGTGTCTGATATGGGAAACATTTTCTTAAAATTAGGAGGGGGAGAAAACGGTATACCTGGTCTATCCCATTCCTTTTTATAATTTCCGAAATTCTTTATAGGAACCGGAAAAACATCAGTGTAAGTAGGTACTTCTAGATATTTATCCATCTTACACAATTTCTCTGGTGGTATTACAATAGGGTCACAATCATCCAAACTCGCTAAAACCTCCCGAAGTAACAGGCTTAAATTTAAAGGACGTAACGTCCGAATCTGTCTGAGATAATACATTCCCTGAGTCTGAAATTTCACCCTCAGACAGCAATTCCCTGACACCCAACTCAGAACACTGTGAGGGTACATCCGAAATAGCTAATAAAGCATCAGAGGATTCAGTATTTACATTAATACCTGACCTACTGCGTTTACCCTGCAACACTGGTAGTTTAGATAATACCTCTGTAAGGGTAGTTGACATAACTGCAGCCATCTTCTGCAGAGTAAAGGAATTAGACGCACTAGAAGTACTTGGCGTCGCTTGTGTGGGCGTTAAAGGTTGTGAGAATTGGATGGCATATCCTGATTCTCTTCAGACTGAGAATCATCCTTAGGCACACTTTCTTGACCTAAAATATGGTCTTTACAATGTAAGGCTCTTTCAGTACAAGAGGTAAAATGTTAGAGGGGGTTCCACAATAGCTTCTAAACACATAGAACAATGAGATTCAGATTCCTCAATGTTAGACATGTTGAACAGACTAGTAATAACCACAGAAGTCGTTTAAACACTTTATTGCTTAAAATAAACTTTTGAAAAACGTGTACTGCGCCTTTAAGAAAAAAGTTAACAATTTTTCCAAAACTGCTTAAATAACGTTAAATTGTCTCAAAATTTAACTTAAACTCGTTGGTTTATCCAAAAATTACTGCACCCCAGTAGTAAGGGGAGAAATAAGGCTCTAAAGTAACTTAGATCAACAAATTGTCAGTTTACACTCAAAAATACCCCCTGCAGAGCTGTGGCGCCTAGCTGTCCCCAGGGTACTTTGAAATGACTTGTCAACACTCCGGACCAGAGATACACTGTCCAGGAGCAACCAGAGTTATTGCTTGCTGCTGCTTAGTCAGAAGGAAGTGCGCATCTGAGCGTGCGAAAACAAGCCCCGCCCCTTAAGGCTGATGCCGGAGTAGGCCCAAACACAACCGCATGGTGAAGCGGTTTTACACACAAGTGAAATGAAAAACAATATACCCCCAAAACACATCCCAGAAAGTCATACTGGTTATTGCCAAAATAAAAACTCTAAGAATCATTTTTTTTGCCTCTCCCATAGTGTCATATAATGCCCTTATAATGTCAACTAGTAACAAAAATAAAAAACAAAGGACTCCAGTAACACCCCTCTGTATAATAGGCCTACTGCTTACCCCATTCCCATACAGGGAAAAAAATGCCAGCCAGTTCTGATATATCAAGTCTCCTCAGAAATAAAAGGCTGCACATACCTTAAAGTGTCAGTAAACCTAAAAAATAATGTTATATAATTCTGCACATAGTGCAGAATTATATAACATTATATTAGTGTTATCGTTATAAAACGTAATATTCCCTTTGAATTTTTTATAAATATGACTGTTTCTCAGACCCGCTCTCTGTGCTCTTCTGAGCGGGTCTGTTTTTATTACACAGCGCATCGTGCTGACAGAGCAGGAGCGAGCTGCACTTAGTGTTATGGCGCGGTCGGGCCGAGATGTGACTATACAGCTGGCCCGATGCGCTGTGTAATAAAAACAGACCCGCTCAGAAGAGCAGAGAGAGAGGGTCTGAGAAACAGTCATATTTATAAAAAATTCAAAGGGAATATTACGTTTTATAACGATAACACTAATATAATGTTATATAATTCTGCACTATGTGCAGAATTAAATAACATGATTTTTTAGGTTTACTGTCCCTTTAATGCTGCTTGTAGCATGAAACCGGTCTCCACACTAAAGATGTCTCATGTGTTACCTTCAGAAGTCTTGTGGGAACCAGCATGGATCTTAGTTACATCTGCTAAGATCATCAACCTCAGGGCAGAAATCTTCTTCCATAACCCCCTGAGGAAAATAGTACTCACCGGTACCATTTAAAATAAAAAACTTCTTGATTGAAGAAACTAAAACTAACACCTCACTTTACCTCTTCCTAGAATAACACAGGCAAAGAGAATGACTGGAGGTGGAGGGAGGAGCTATATATATATATATATATACAGCTCTGCTGTGGTGCTCTTTCCCACTTCCTGTTAGCAGGAGGATAATATCCCACAAGGATGAAATCCGTGGACTCGTCGTATCTTGTAGAAGAAATAAAGTTACTTTGAGGAATTACAAGCACAATTGATTTTTATGTATTTTGCACACACGTTGAAGTGGGTTTTGCTTTTTTAATGGACAATTTCTCATAGATGGTAAGGGACAGTAAACACCTTGAAATTACAATACATTTCTGTTTTGCTGCTAATGAACATAATCAGCCAAATCTTAAAGGGACATGAAACCCAGAAATGTTCATGATTCAGATAGAAAAACATAATTTATGTAAGAACTTACCTGATAAATTCATTTCTTTCATATTAGCAAGAGTTCATGAGCTAGTGACGTATGGGATATACATTCCTACCAGGAGGGGCAAAGTTTCCCAAACCTTAAAATGCCTATAAATACACCCCTCACCACACCCACAATTCAGTTTAACGAATAGCCAAGAAGTGGGGTGATAAGAAAAAAGTGCGAAAGCATATAAAATAAGGAATTGGAATAATTGTGCTTTATACAAAAAAATCAAAACCACCACAAAAAAGGGCGGGCCTCATGGACTCTTGCTAATATGAAAGAAATGAATTTATCAGGTAAGTTCTTACATAAATTATGTTTTCTTTCATGTAATTAGCAAGAGTCCATGAGCTAGTGACGTATGGGATAATGATTACCCAAGATGTGGATCTTTCCACACAAGAGTCACTAGAGAGGGAGGGATAAAATAAAGACAGCCAATTCCTGCTGAAAATAATCCACACCCAGAATAAAATTTTAATGAAAAAACATAAGCAGAAGATTCAAACTGAAAACACTGCCTGAAGTACGTTTCTACCAAAAACTGCTTCAAAAGAAGAAAACACATCAAAATGGTAGAATTTAGTAAAATTATGCAAAGAGGACCAAGTTGCTGCTTTGCAAATCTGATCAACCGAAGCTTCATTCCTAAACGCCCAGGAAGCAGAAACTGACCTAGTAGAATGAGCTGTAATCCTTTGAGGCGGAGTGTTACCCGACTCAACATAGGCATGATGAAATAAAGATTTCAACCAAGATGCCAAAGAAATAGCAGAAGCTTTCTGGCCTTTTCTAGAACCGGAAAAGATGACAAATAGACTAGAAGTCTTTCGGAAAGACTTAGTAGCTTCAACATAATATTACAAAGCTCTAACAGCATCCAAAGAATGCAATGATTTCTCCTTAGAATTCATAGGATCAGGACATAATGAAGGAACCACAATTTCTCTACTAATGTTGTTAGAATTCACAACCTTAGGTAAAAAAAACTGAATTGTGGGTGTGGTGAGGGGTGTATTTATAGGCATTTTAAGGTTTGGGAAACTTTGCCCCTCCTGGTAGGAATGTATATCCCATACGTCACTAGCTCATGGACTCTTGCTAATTACATGAAAGAAATACAATTTTAAACAACTTTCTAATTTACTTCTATTATCTAATTTGTTTTATTCTCTTGGTATTCAAACTGAACACATAGGTGATCCAATGACAATCGGTATATATATGCAGCCACCAATCAGCAACTAGAACCTAGGTTCTTTGCTGCTCCTGAGCTTTCCTAGATAAACCTTACAGCAAAGGATAACATGAGAAAGAAGAAAATTAAATAATAGAAGTAAATTGGAAAGTTGATTCAAATGTTGGGTTTCATGTCCCTTTAACATTTTTAAAACAAATTAACATCCTTTTTCTGCAATTATTTTTCAATAGCCAAACTCCACCCGCCATTTGCCTTAATTGGCTAGACACCGTCATAAAGTTAGCATAAAATGCATTTATTTGCAGCTATTATCAGTTAAAGCCAATTAGGGACAGATATCTAGCAGAGTTAGCCTTGAGACGTCAGCAGGTGCATTTCAATTTCTGAGTATTAGATAGTGCTCAATTCTCAGCTAAATTACATTAAAAGGGGCAAAAATAAATACAGAAAATATATTTCAAAGTACTGTAGTTTCATTGCATAGCTAAACATGTATATAAAAATCTCAAAGTATTTACTGCCCCTTTAAACAACCTAGAAATTCTTCAACCAACCCCCCCCCCCCCCCAAAAAAAAAGATATTACATAAAACAAAATATTAGGCTTTCATTAATATGCATTTCCATTATGAAAATTGTATTTATATTTAGAATGTTTCCTTCTTAAATAAGTAACTACCAATACAGTAAAAATAAAAGTACAAAACTCAATATACATCTTTAGGCTGTAAAATATGCAGTTGAAAGAAAAGCATTAATATATAAAAGCGTTAATTTTCCATATACCATTAAAAAAGTAAGCCTGGCACTATTAGAAACCCACATGTCTCTGAAAGTGCACATAAAGTATTAAATTTGGTGGTTCATTCTTTTGTATTTTATTTAAAAAAGGGTGAAAAGGAAAAAAAAAAAAGACAACACACAAATGTTTACTTCACTGTACATAAAAAAAATAAAGTTTTTACATTTTGAATCTGAGATTTTATGAAAATACATATGCTTTCTTCAAATTTCAAGGTTATTTAAGTCTTAGTACTTCATTGTATTGGTCATTCAAATATTTATAAACTAGTTTTTAATAGTTTCAAGCATTAATGCCACACAATGTCAAGGATTTTGTTCTATCGTGTGAATGACCGCACATGCCGTCCTCTGCCGCCGTTGCCAACAAGAAATTTCCCACGAGAATTATTTCCACTTCCTGCGGCATTTGCCCAAGATGGTCCGATGCCACCACGACCTCTTGCAGCCCGGTCGCGTGGATTTGGACGGTATCCTAATTTAAGTAAGAGGTAAATAATTAAAACCTACATTTTTATCCGGATTTTCTTTCACAATTATGGTCCTAACTAACATTTCTTCAAACACTTAAAAACAGAATTTATGCTTACCTGATAAATTACTTTCTCTTGCGGTGTATCCAGTCCACGGATTCATCCTTTACTTGTGGGATAGTCTCATTCCCTACAGGAAGTGGCAAAGAGAGCACACAGCAGAGCTGTCCATATAGCTCCCCCTCTAGCTCCACCCCCCAGTCATTCGACCAAAGGTTAGGAAGAAAAAGGAGAAACCATAGGGTGCAGTGGTGACTGTAGTTTAAACAAAAAATTTTTTACCTGACTTAAATGCCAGGGCGGGCCGTGGACTGAATACACCGCAAGAGAAAGTAATTTATCAGGTAAGCATAAATTCTGTTTTCTCTTGCAAGGTGTATCCAGTCCACGGATTCATCCTTTACTTGTGGGATACCAATACCAAAGCTTTAGGACACTGATGAAGGGAGGGAACAAGACAGGTACCTTAAACGGAAGGCACCACTGCTTGCAAAACCTTTCTCCCAAAAATAGCCTCCGAAGAAGCAAAAGTATCGAATTTGTAAAATTTGGCAAAAGTATGCAGTGAAGACCAAGTCGCTGCCTTACAAATCTGTTCAACAGAAGCCTCATTTTTGAAAGCCCATGTGGAAGCCACTGCGCTGGTAGAATGAGCAGTAATTCTTTCAGGAGGCTGCTGGCCAGCAGTCTCATAGGCCAAACGGATGATGCTTTTCAGCCAAAAGGAAAGAGAGGTAGCAGACGCTTTCTGACCTCTCCTCTTACCAGGATAGATAACAAACAAGGAAGATGTTTGTCTGAAATCCTTAGTTGCTTGTAAATAGAACTTTAAAGCACGAACTACATCAAGATTGTGTAATATACGTTCCTTCTTTGAAGATGGATTAGGACCCAGAGAAGGAACAACTATCTCCTGTTTAATATTCTGGTTAGAAACAACTTTAGGAAGAAAACCAGGCTTGGTACGCAAAACTACCTTATCTGCGTGGAACACCAGGTAAGGTGAATCACACTGTAAGGCAGATAATTCTGAAACTCTTCGAGCAGAAGAGATAGCTACCAAAAACAAAACTTTCCAAGACAACAACTTAATGTCTATGGAATGTAAAGGTTCAAACGGAACCCCTTGAAGAACTGAAAGAACTAGATTCAAACTCCATGGCTGAGCCACAGGTTTAAGACAGGCTTGATTCTGACTAAAGCCTGAGCAAACGCTTGAACATCTGGTACCTCTGCCAGACGCTTGTGTAACAGGATAGACAAAGCAGATATTTGTCCTTTTAAGGAACTAGCTGACAATCCTTTCTCCAATCCTTCTTGGAGAAAGGACAAAATCCTGGGAATCCTAATCTTACTCCATGAGTAACCCTTGGATTCACACCAACAAAGATATTTCCGCCATATCTTATGGTAGGTTTTCCTGGTGACAGGCTTTCTAGCCTGAATCAGAGTATCTATAACGGACTCAGAGAACCCACGATTTGATAGAATTAAGCGTTCAATCTCCAAGCAGTCAGACGTAGAGAAACTAAATTTGGATGCTTGAACGGACCCTGTATTAGAAGATCCTGCCTCATTGGCAGTATCCATGGTGGGACAGATGACATGTCCACTAGGTCTGCATACCAAGTCCTGCGTGGCCACGCAGGCGCTATCAGAATCACCGAAGCCTTCTCCTGCTTGATTCTAGCGACCAGACGCGGGAGGAGAGGAAACGGTGGAAAAACATAAGCCAGATTGAAGGACCAAGGCGCTGCTAGAGCATCTATCAATAGCGCCTTGAGGTCCCGGGACCTGGACCCGTAGAGAGGAAGTTTGGCATTCTGACGGGACGCCATCAGATCCAATTCTGGAGTGCCCCATAGCTGAGTCAGCTGGGCAAATACCTCCGGGTGGAGTTCCCACTCCCCCGGGTGAAAAGTCTGACGACTTAGAAAATCTGCCTCCAAGTTGTCTACTCCTGGGATGTGAATTGCTGAGAGATGGCAGGAGTGATCCTCCGCCCACCTGATTATTTTGGTTACTTCCGTCATCGCTAGGGAACTCTTTGTTCCCCCCTGATGATTGACATAAGCTACAGTCGTGATGTTGTCCGACTGAAATCTGATGAATTTGGCCGCAGCTAGTTGAGGCCATGCCTGAAGAGCGTTGAATATCGCCCTCAGTTCCAGAATGTTTATCGGGAGAAGCTTTTCTTCCCGAGACCATAAGCCCTGGGCTTTCAGGGAGTCCCAGACCGCCCCCCAGCCTAACAGACTGGCGTCGGTCGTTACACTGAGCCACAGATGGCCGAGGAATGGAATGAAGAACTCGGCAAGTAGTTAGGAGAGTTAATTTTCTGGCCTCCATCAGAAATATTTTCATTTCTACCGAGTCTATTAAGAGTCCCTAGGAAGGGAACCCTTGTGAGAGGGGAAAGGGAACTCTTTTTGATGTTCACCTTCCACCCGTGAGACCTCAGAAAGGCCAATACAATCTCCGTGTGAGAGTTGGCTCTTTGGAAAGACGGCGCCTGAATTAAGATGTTGTCTAGGTAAGGCGCCACTGCTATGCCCCGCGGTCTTAGAACCGCCAGGAGGGACCCTAGCACCTTTGTGAAAATTCTGGGAGCAGTGGCTAAGCCGAAAAGAAGAGCCACAAACTGGTAATGCTTGTCCAGAAAGGTGAACCTGAGAAACTGGTGATGATCTTTGTGGATAGGAATGGGTAGGTATGCATCCTTTAGATCCACGGTAGTCATATATTGACCTTCCTGGATCATTGGTAAGATTGTCCGAATGGTCTCCATTTTGAATGATGGGACTCTTAGGAATCTGTTTAGAATTTTTAGATCCAGGATGGGTCTGAAAGTTCCCTCTTTTTTGGGAACCACAAACAGGTTTGAGTAAAAACCCAGCCCTTGTTCCATGATTGGAACTGGGTGGATCACTCCCATTGTATGTAGATCTTCTACATAGCGTAAAAACGCCTCTTTCTTCGTCTGATCTGTAGACAGACGAGAAATGTGCAACCTCCCCCTTGGAGAACCCTTGAATTCCAGAAGATATCCCTGGGATACAATATCTAACGCCCAAGGATCATGTACATCTCTTGCCCAGGCCTGAGCGAAGAGAGAGAGTCTGCCCCTACTAGATCCGGTCCCGGATCGGGGGCTACCCCTTCATGCTATCTTGTTGGCAGCTGCAGGCTTTTTGGCCTGTTTACCCTTATTCCAGCCCTGGTAAGGTTTCCAGGTTGTCTTGGGCTGTGAATCGTTACCCTCTTGCTTTGCAGCCGGAGAGGATGAAGCCGGGCCGTTCCTGAAATTACGAAAGGAACGAAAAACATAATTTATGCTTACCTGATAAATTTATTTCTCCTGTGGTGTATCCAGTCCACGGATCATCCATTACTTGTGGGATATTCTCATTCCCAACAGGAAGTTGCAAGAGGACACCCACAGCAGAGCTGTCTATATAGCTCCTCCCCTCACTGCCATATCCAGTCATTCGACCGAAAACAAGCAGAGAAAGGAGAAACCACAGGGTGCAGTGGTGACTGTAGTTTAAAATTAAAAAATACCTGCCTTAAAATGACAGGGCGGGCCGTGGACTGGATACACCACAAGAGAAATAAATTTATCAGGTAAGCATAAATTATGTTTTCTCTTGTAAGGTGTATCCAGTCCACGGATCATCCATTACTTGTGGGATACCAATACCAAAGCTAAAGTACACAGATGAAGGGAGGGGCAAGGCAGGTACTTAAACGGAAGGTACCACTGCCTGCAAAACCTTTCTCCCAAAAATAGCCTCCGAAGAAGCAAAAGTATCAAATTTGTAGAATTTTGAAAAAGTATGAAGCGAAGACCAAGAAGCCACAGCTCTAGTAGAATGAGCTGTAATCCTTTCTGGAGGCTGCTGGCCAGCAGTCTCATAGGCTAAGCGGATTATGCTTCTTAGCCAAAAAGAAAGAGAGGTTGCCGAAGCCTTTTGACCTCTCCTCTGTCCAGAGTAGACAACAAACAAAGCAGATGTTTGACGAAAATCTTTAGTAGCTTGTAAGTAAAACTTTAAAGCACAAACCACGTCCAGATTGTGTAATAGACGCTCCTTCTTTGAAGAAGGATTAGGACACAAAGACGGAACAACAATCTCTTGATTGATATTCTTATTAGATACCACCTTAGGTAAAAACCCAGGTTTGGTACGCAGAACTACCTTATCTGCATGGAAGATCAGATAAGGAGAATCACATTGTAAGGCAGATAACTCGGAAACTCTACGAGCCGAGGAAATAGCTACCAAAAAAGAACTTTCCAAGATAAAAGTTTGATATCTATGGAATGAAGAGGTTCAAACGGAACCCCCTGAAGAACTTTAAGAACCAAATTTAAGCTCCAAGGTGGAGCAACAGGTTTAAACACAGGCTTGATTCTAACTAAAGCCTGACAAAATGACTGAACGTCTGGGACATCCGCCAGACGCTTGTGCAAAAAAATAGATAGCGCAGAAATCTGTCCCTTTAAGGAACTAGCTGACAATCCTTTCTCCAATCCTTCTTGGAGAAAAGAGAATATCCTGGGAATCCTGACCTTACTCCATGAGTAGCCCTTAGATTCACACCAATAAAGATATTTACGCCATATTTTATGATAGATTTTCCTGGTGACAGGCTTCCGTGCCTGAATTAAGGTATCAATGACTGACTCGGAGAAACCACGCCTTGATAAAATCAAGCATTCAATCTCCAGGCAGTCAGCCTCAGAGAAATTAGATTTGGATGGTTGAAAGGACCTTGAAGTAGAAGGTCCTGTCTCAGCGGCAGAGTCCATGTTGGAAAGGATAACATGTCCACCAGATCTGCATACCAAGTCCTGCGTGGCCACACAGGCGCTATCAAGATCACCGATGCTCTCTCCTGCTTGATTTTGACAATCAGACGAGGGAGCAGAGGAAACGGTGGAAATACATAAGCCAGGTTGAAGGACCAAGGCGCTGCTAGAGCATCTATCAGCGTTGCCTTGGGGTCCCTGGCCCTGGATCCGTAACAAGGAAGCTTGGCGTTCTGGCGAGACGCCATGAGATCCAGTTATGGTTCGCCCCAACGAAGAACCAATTGTGCAAACACCTCCGGATGGAGTTCCCACTCCCCCGGATGAAAAGTCTGTCGACTTAGAAAATCCGCCTCCCAGTTCTCTATACCTGGGATATGGATAGCTGATAGGTGGCAAGAGTGAATCTCTGCCCAGCTAATTATCTTTGAGACTTCTAACATCGCTAGGGAACTCCTTGTTCCCCCTTGATGGTTGATGTAAGCCACAGTCGTGATGTTGTCCGACTGAAATCTGATGAACCTCATTGTCGCTAGATGAGGCCAAGCCTGAAGAGCATTGAATATCGCTTTTAGTTCCAGAATGTTTATTGGAAGGAGTGACTCCTCCTGAGTCCACGATCCCTGAACCTTAAGGGAGTTCCAGACTGCACCCCAACCTAGAAGGCTGGCATCTGTCGTTACAATTGTCCAATCTGGCCTGCGAAAGGTCGTACCTTTGGACAGATGGACCCGAGATAGCCACCAGAGAAGAGAATCCCTGGTCTCTTGGTCCAGATTCAGTAAAGGGGACAAATCTGTGTAATCCCCATTCCACTGACTGAGCATGCATAGTTGCAGCGGTCTGAGATATAGGCGTGCAAACGGCACTATGTCCATTGCCGCTACCATTAAGCCGATTACTTCCATGCACTGAGCCACCGAAGGGTGAGGAATGGAATAAAGAACACGGCAGGAATTTAGAAGTTTTGATAACCTAGACTCCGTCAGGTAAATTTTCATTTTTACAGAATCTATCAGAGTCCCTAGGAAGGAAACTCTTGTGAGGGGGGATAGAGAACTCTTTTTCTCGTTCACCTTCCACCCATGCGACCTCAGAAATGCCAACACTATGTCCGTATGAGACTTGGCAATTTGGAAGTTTGACGCCTGAATCAGGATGTCGTCTAAATAAGGGGCCACTGCTATGCCCCGTGGCCTTAGGACCGCCAGAAGCGACCCCCAGAACCTTTGTAAAAATTCTTGGGGCTGTAGCTAACCCAAAGGGAAGAGCTACAAACTGGTAGTGCCTGTCTAGGAAGGCAAACCTGAGAAACCGATGATGATCTTTGTGTATCGGAATGTGCAGATAAGCATCCTTTAAATCCACTGTAGTCATGTATTGACCCTCCTGGATCATAGGTAGGATGGTACGAATAGTCTCCATCTTGAATGATGGAACTCTGAGGAATTTGTTTAAGATCTTTAGATCCAAAATTGGTCTGAAGGTTCCCTCTTTTTTGGGAACCACAAACAGATTTGAGTAAAATCCCTGTCCCTTTGGGACTGGATGGATCACTCCCATAACTAGGAGGTCTTGTACACAGTGTAAGAATATGCCTCTCTCTTTATCTGGTTTGCAGATGATTGAGAAAGGTGAAATCTCCCTTTTGGGGGGGAAGCCTTGAAGTCCAGAAGATATCCCTGGGATATAATTTCCAACGCCCAGGGATCCTGGACATCTCTTGCCCACGCCTGGGTGAAGAGCGAAAGTCTGCCCCCTACTAGATCCGTTACCGGATAGGGGGGCGTTCCTTCATGCTGTCTTAGAGGCAGCAGCAGGCTTTTTGGCCTGCTTACCCTTGTTCCAGGTCTGGTTAGGTCTCCAGACCGTCTTGGACTGAGCAAAAGTTCCCTCTTGTTTTGCATTAGAGGAAGTTGATGCCGCACTTGCCTTGAAGTTTCGAAAGGCACGAAAATTAGACTGTTTGGCCCTTGGTTTGGACCTATCCTGAGGAAGGGCATGACCTTTTCCTCCAGTGATATCAGCAATAATCTCCTTCAAACCAGGCCCGAATAGGGTCTGCCCCTTGAAGGGAATGTTAAGCTGCTTCGATTTTGAAGTAACGTCAGCTGACCATGATTTAAGCCATAGCGCTCTGCGCACCTGGATAGCAAAACCAGAATTCTTAGCCGTTAGTTTAGTCAAATGAACAATGGCATCAGAAACAAAAGAATTGGCTAGCTTAAGTGCTCTAAGCTTGTCAAGTATTTCATCCAATGGAGTCGCTACCTGTAAAGCCTCTTTCAGAGACTCAAACCAGAACGCCGCAGCAGCAGTGACAGGCGCAATGCATGCAAGGGGCTGTAGGATAAAACCTTGTTGAATAAACATTTTCTTAAGGTAACCCTCTAACTTTTTATCCATTGGATCTAAGAAAGCACAACTGTCCTCAACAGGGATAGTAGTACACTTTGCTAGAGTAGAAACTGCTCCCTCCACCTTAGGAACTGTCTGCCATAAGTCCCGTGTGGTGGCGTCTATTGGAAACATTTTTCTAAAAACAGGAGGGGGAGAGAACGGCACACCTGGTCTATCCCATTCCTTAGTATTAATTTCAGTAAACCTTTTAGGTATTGGAAAAACATCAGTACGCACTGGCACTGCATAGTATTTATCCAGTCTACACAATTTCTCTGGCACTGCAATTGTATCACAGTCATTCAGAGCAGCTAAAACCTCCCTGAGTAACACACGGAGGTGTTCAAGCTTAAATTTAAATGTAGAAATATCAGAATCAGGTTGCATCATCTTCCCTGAGTCAGAAATATCACCCACAGAAAGAAGCTCTCCTTCTTCAGCTTCTGCATATTGTGAGGCAGTATCAGACATAGTTCTTAAAGCGTCAGTATGCTCTGTAATTCGTCTAACTCCAGAGCTATCTCGCTTTCCTCTAAATACAGGTAGTCTGGCTAATACCGCTGACAGTGTATTATCCATGACTGCCGCCATGTCTTGTAAAGTAAACGCTATGGGCGCCCTGGATGTACTTGGCGCCATTTGAGCGTGAGTCCCTTGAGCGGGAGTCAAAGGATCTGACACGTGGGGAGAGTTAGTCGGCAAAACTTCCCCCTCGTCAGATTCCTCTGGTGATACATTTTTTAAAGACAAAATATGATCTTTATTGCTTAAAGTGAAATCAGTACATTTGGTACACATTCTAAGAGGGGGTTCCACCATGGCTTTTAAACATAATGAACAAGGAGTTTCCTCTATGTCAGACATGTTTATACGGACTAGCAATGAGACTAGCAAGCTTGGAAAACACTTTAAATCAAGTTAACAAGCAAATATAAAAAACGGTACTGTGCCTTTAAGAGAAACAAATTTTGTCAGAATTTGAAAAACAGTGAAAAAAGGCAGTAAATCAAACGAAATGTTTACAGTGTGTATAATAATCTAACAGAGCATTGCACCCACTTGCAAATGGATGATTAACCCCTTAGTTCAAAAACCGGATCAAAAAAACGATAGAGACGTTTTTTATCAGTCACACCAAACTGCCACAGCCTCGCTGTGGAGACTACCTTCCCCAACAAACGATTTTGGAAGCCTAAGAGCCCTTTAGAGATGTCCTGTAGCATTCAGGGAACTCAGTCTGTAATAGTTAATGCACAAAAAAGCACTAAACTAGGCCCCTCCCACTCATAGTAACACAGTGGAAAGCCTCAGGAAACTGTTTCTAGGCAAATTTAAGCCAGCCATGTGGAAAAAAACTAGGCCCCAATAAAGTTTTATCACCAAAGTATATATAAAAACGTTTAAACATGCCAGCAAACGTTTTATATTGTAAATATAAAAGAGTTTTACCTCAGAAAGTAAGCATGATACCAGTCGCTATTAAATCACTGTATTCAGGCTTACCTTACATAAATTTGGTATCAGCAGCATTTTCTAGCCTCCACATCTTCTAGAAAAATATTAACTGCACATACCTCATAGCAGGATAACCTGCACACCATTCCCCCGCTGAAGTTATCTCTCTCTTCAGACATGTGTGAGAACAGCAATGGATCTTAGTTACAACCTGCTAAGATCATAGAAATCCCAGGCAGATTCTTCTTTTTTGCTGCCTGGAACAAAATAGCACAACTCCGGTACTATTTAAAAATAATAAACTCTTGATTGAAGCAAAATAACAGCTACATTTCACCACTTATCTCTTACTACCTCCATGCTTGTTGAGAGTTGCAAGAGAATGACTGGATATGGCAGTGAGGGGAGGAGCTATATAGACAGCTCTGCTGTGGGTGTCCTCTTGCAACTTCCTGTTGGGAATGAGAATATCCCACAAGTAATGGATGATCCGTGGACTGGATACACCTTACAAGAGAAATTAGCTTTGTTCTTTGTCTTAAAGGACTTGTCCTGAGGGAGAGCATTGCCTTTTCCCCCGGTGATTTCTGAAATTATCTCTTTCAATTCAGGCCCGAAGAGGGTCTTTCCTTTGAAAGGGATGTTCAAAAGCTTGGATTTAGACGACACATCGGCCGACCAGGTCTTTAGCCATAGCGCCCTGCGCGCCAAAATGGTGAAACCTGAATTTTTTGCCGCTAACTTAGCTATTTGGAAAGCGGCGTCAGTGATAAAAGAATTAGCTAGCTTTAGAGCCTTAATTCTATCCATAATTTCCTCATATGAGGTCTCCGTCTGGAGCGAGTCTTCCAGCGCCTCAAACAAGAAAGCAGCTGCCGTAGTTACAGGAATAATGCAGGCAATAGGCTGGAGAAGAAAACCTTGTTGAACAAAAATTTTCTTAAGTAAACCCTCTAACTTCTTATCCATAGGGTCTTTGAAAGCACAACTGTCTGCCACGAGTCCCGCACAGGGTCAGGTATGGGGAACATTTTTTAAAAACAGGAAAGGGAACAAGGGGAACAAAGGTAACACCTGGTCTATCCCACTCCCTAGTAACGATATCCGTAATCCTCTTAGGGACCGGAAACGTATCCGTGTAAACAGGGACCTCTAGGTACTTGTCCATTTTAAACAATTTCTCTGGGATCACCAAAGGGTCGCAGGCATCCAGAGTAGCTAATACCTCCCTAAGCAAAACGCGGAGGTGTTCTAGTTTAAACTTAAAAGCCAATGTATCTGAATCTGTCTGAGGAGGAACCCTTCCTTAATCAGAGACTTCTCCCTCAGACATCAAATCCCTCGCTCCCACTTCAGAGCGTTGTGAGGGTATATCGGATACGGCTATCAAAGCGTCAGAATGCTCATAATCTGTTCTTAAAACGGAGCTATCACGCTTAGCAGGTAACACGGGCAGTTTAGATAAGAAGGCTGTAAGAGAATTATCCATGACTGCCGCTAAGTCTTGTAATGTAAAATGGTTAGACGCACTAGAGGTACTAGGCATCGCTTGCGCGGGCATAACTGGTTGTGACACTTGGGGAGAGGCAGACGAGCTACCCTCGTTACCTTCAGTCTGAGAATCATCTTGGGCCACATTCTTAAGTGTAACAATATGATCTTTAAAGTGTATAGACATATCAGTACAAGTGGGACACATTCTGAGAGGGGGTTCCACCATGGCTTCTAAACACATTGAACAAGGATTTTCCTTAGTGTCAGACATGTTTAACAGACTAGTAGTATACACAAGCAGGCTTGGAAATCACTTTAATCAAATAAAAAACACAATTTGAAAAAAACGTTACTGTGCCTTTAAGAGATAAAAAGAGCACACAATTTTACAAAACAGTGAAAAATGCAGCAATCCTCTTGAAATTTTCACAGTATGTACCTAAAGCCTTAATAAGATTGCACTACAAGTTGCAACACGATTAACCCCTTAATGACCAAACCGGAGCAGCCTAAAGCCAACACTTGGTTAAAAATAGTACAGCACCTTGCCACAGCCTTGCTGTGGCCCTACCTGCCCTTAGGGATCAGATTTGGGGGAATATAGCTTCTATAAGAATGTCAAACAGCAGCAGGACCCTCCATGTGAAGCAGCATGAACTTCTCTGCAATTTTAACTGCGCATCTGAGGCACAAAATTAGGCCCCTCCCACTCTACTCTGGAGCTGTGAGGCCTAGTAAATCACTCTTAAGTGAATAAAAAACAGCCATGTGGGAAATAACCCCAGAAAGAACCCCAAAAGGACTTTCAAATTGTCTACAAACGATATTTTTCTTAAATAAACAATCGATTGCCCTGAATCAGTGTCAACCAGCATAATTAGCCCTGTTATGTAAGCATTCAATTCCTTACTAAGTCTGTGAACATAGCTTACCCTCCCCTCATGGGGATATTGTCAGTCTCTTCTAGCATTATCTCAGTCTTGTCTAGAAATAAATGACTGAACATACCTCATTGCAGATTACCCTGCAAACCGTTCCCCCCAACTGAAGTTTTCTGGTACTCCTCAGTCCTGTGTGGGAACAGCAGTGTATTTTAGTTACAACATGCTAAAATCATTTTCCTCTCAGCAGAAATCTTCATCACTTTTCTGCTACAGAGTAAATAGTACAAACCGGTACCATTTAAAATAAACTTTTGATTGAAGATAATAAAAACTACAATTCTAACACCACATTCACTTTACACTCCCGAGAGAGACCCTAGTGCTTAGAGCCGGCAAAGAGAATGACTGGGGGGTGGAGCTAGAGGGGGAGCTATATGGACAGCTCTGCTGTGTGCTCTCTTTGCCATTTCCTGTAGGGAATGATAATATCCCACAAGTAAAGGATGAATCCATGGACTGGATACACCTTGCAAGAGAAATCTCAATTTCAGAGCTAGTAAACCCATTGCAATTGGTATCCCATCTCACTTGCTCAGTCATAAATGCCAAGAACTTATTGTCAAATTGCTAAAAGAAACTTGAGGAAAGCGAAGATTTTGAGCAAGCTTCACCACAATATTTTACCATGATGCTCTACATTTTTTTTATGGATAAAGACTTTAAAGTGATAGTCTACTCAAAATTGCATGCTCTATCTGAATCATGAAAGTTTGATTTTGACTAG
Organism: Bombina bombina; assembly: GCF_027579735.1. Classification (NCBI taxonomy): domain Eukaryota; kingdom Metazoa; phylum Chordata; class Amphibia; order Anura; family Bombinatoridae; genus Bombina; species Bombina bombina. Next base: position 987,347,334 of record NC_069503.1, read on the forward strand.
ACTATCCCTTTAACCCTGTGTAAATCTAGATTTTTCATGGGATCATGTAGCAGGGGAAATAACCTTGCAGCAAATAAATAGAGCATAAAAGCAAGTAATATACCATAGAAAAAGTAGACTTTAAACACATTTCTTCCAAGGTGTTCATAAACAGAATTACATGATTGTCACTTAGGTCCTTAGAGTTATGATTTAAGCAACCAAAGCCGCTAAATAACCCATATGATGTACCTAAAATAACATAATTTATGTAAGAACTTACCTGATAAATTAATTTCTTTCATATTAGCAAGAGTCCATGAGCTAGTGACGTATGGGATATACATTCCTACCAGGAGGGGCAAAGTTTCCCAAACCTCAAAATGCCTATAAATACACCCCTCACCACACCCACAATTCAGTTTAACGAATAGCCAAGAAGTGGGGTGATAAGAAAGGAGCGAAAGCATCAAAAATAAGGAATTGGAATAATTGTGCTTTATACAAAAAAATCATAACCACCACAAAAAAGGGTGGGCCTCATGGACTCTTGCTAATATGAAAGAAATGAATTTATCAGGTAAGTTCTTACATAAATTATGCTTTCTTTCATGTAATTATCAAGAGTCCATGAGCTAGTGACGTAAGGGATAGCAGATACCCAAGAAGTGGAACATCCACGCAAGAGTCACTAGAGAGGGAGGGATAAAATAAAGACAGCCAATTCCGCTGAAAAAATAATCCACAACCCAAATCAAAAAAATTGAAATAATAAGCAGAAGAATCAAACTGAAACAGCTGCCTGAAGTACTTTTATACCAAAAACTGCTTCTGAAGAAGAGAAAACATCAAAATGGTAGAATTTAGTAAAAGTATGCAAAGAAGACCAAGTTGCTGCTTTGCAAATCTGATCAACAGAAGCTTCATTCCTAAAAGCCTAGGAAGTAGAAACTGACCTAGTAGAATGAGCCGTAATCCTTTGAGGCGGGGACTTACCCGACTCTACATAAGCATGATGAATCAAAGACTTTAACCAAGATGCCAATGAAATGGCAGAAGCCTTCTGACCTTTCCTGGAACCAGAAAAGATAACAAATAGACTAGAAGTCTTTCTGAAACCTTTAGTAGCTTCAACATAATATTTCAAAGCTCTTACTACATCCAAAGAATGTAAAGATCTATCCAGAGAATTCTTAGGATTAGAACACAATGAAGGGACAACAATTTCTCTACTAATGTTGTTAGAATTCACAACTTTAGGTAAAAATTTAAATGAAGTCCGCAACACCGCCTTATCCTGATGAAAAATCAGAAAAGGAGATTCACAAGAAAGAGCAGATAACTCAGAAACTCTTCTAGCAGAAGAGATGGCCAAAAGGAACAAAACTTTCCACGAAAGTAATTTAATATCCAGAGAATGCATAGGTTCAAACGGAGGAGCCTGTAAAGCCCTCAGAACCAAATTAAGACTCCAAGGAGGAGAGATTGACTTAATGACAGGCTTGATACGAACCAAAGCCTGTACAAAACAATGAATATCAGGAAGATTAGCAATCTTTCTATGAAAAAGAACAGAAAGAGCAGAGATTTGTCCTTTCAAGGAGCTTGCAGACAAACCCTTATCCAAACCATCCTGAAGAAATTGTAAAATTCTAGGAATTCTAAAAGAATGCCAGGAAAAATGATGAGAAAGACACCAAGAAATATAAGTCTTCCAGACTCTATAATATATCTCCCTAGATACAGATTTACGAGCCTGTAACATAGTATTAATCACTGAGTCAGAGAAACCTCTATGACTAAGTATCAAGCGTTCAATCTCCATACCTTCAAATTAATGATTTGAGATCCTGATGGAAAAATGGGCCTTGAGATAGAAGGTCTGGCCTTAACGGAAGTGTCCAAGGTTGGCAACTGGCCATCGGAACGAGATCCGCATACCAAAACCTGTGAGGCCATGCTGGAGCCACCAGCAGTACAAACAAACGCTACATTAGGATTTTGGAAATCACTTTTGGAAGAAGAATTAGAGGCGGAAAGATATAAGCAGGATGATAATTCCAAGGAAGCGACAACGCGTCCACTGCTTCCGCCTGAGGATCCCTGGATCTGGACAGATACCTGGGAAGTTTCTTGTTTAGATGAGAGGCCATCAGATCTATTTCTGGAAGTCCCCAGATTTGAACAATCTGAAGAAACACCTCTGGGTGAAGAGACCATTCGCCCGGATGTAACGTCTGGCGACTGAGATAATCCGCTTCCCAATTGTCTATACCTGGGATGTGAACCGCAGAAATTAGACAGGAGATGGATTCCGCCCATACAAGTATCCGAGATACTTCTTTCATAGCCTGAGGACTGTGAGTCCCACCTTGATTATTGACATACGCCACGGTTGTGACATTGTCTGTCTGAAAACAAACTATTCTCTCTTCAGAAGAGGCCAGAACTGAAGAGCTCTGAAAATCGCACGTAGTTCCAAAATGTTGAGTGGTAATCTCGCCTCCTGAGATTTCCAAACCCCTTGTGCTGACAGAGATCCTCAGACAGCCTCCCAACCTGAAAGACTTGCATCTGTAAAGATCATGGTCTAGGTTGAAAGAACCGAAGAGACCCGTAGAACTAAATGATGATGAACTTAACCACCGATCAAAGATAGTTAAACATTTAGGATTCAAAGATATAAAAAGTGATATCCTAGAATCCCTGCACCATTATTCAGCATAAAAAAACTGGAAAGGTTTCCTATGAAAATGAGCAAAGGTAATCGAATCCAATGCTGCAGCCATGAGACCTAAAACTTCCATGCATATATAGCAACTGAAGGAAATAATAGAGACTGAAGATTCCAACAAACGGAACCCAATAAATTGTCAGTTGTCTGTTAGAGACAAAGATATTGACACAATCTATCTGGAAACCTAAAAAAAGGTGACCCTTGTGTGAGAGGAATCAAGGAGCTTTTGATAAAAAGATCCTCTAACCATGACTTGAAGAAACAACAAAGTTAAATCGTATGAGATTCCGCAGAACGAAAAGACTGAGCCAGTACCACGAGACCGTCCAAATAAGGAACACTAAGAACCTTGAAAAGATTCTTAGAACTGTCGCTAGACCAGAAGGAAAAGCAACAAATTGGTAATGCTTGTCAAAAAAAGAGAATCTCAGAAAATAAAAATAATCTGAAATGAAAACAGAAGATATGCATCTATTGTAAACAAATAATGCATCACTGACCAAAAAAGGCAAAATAGACCATATAAACACCATTCTAAAAGATGGTATACTTATATGACAATTCAAAAAGATTTTCTATCTCTAGAACAATGTTTTGTCCTGAATAAAACCCCATTTCCTAAAAATGGAACTGGAATAAATACCCCAGAAAACTCCAGGTCTGAGCAGCGCTTGAGCCCCAACGGGTGACCAGCCGCGCTTCACCAATACCCAAAATATATAGGTCTGAAACACACTTAAGGAAAGTGTTAGCCTTACTGGAATAGCTGGAATATAATAGAGAAAAAAAAGACTTCTCACAGACGGTTTTACTCTGAATCTTATTCTGTATCCAAAATCTAAGAAATTTGGACCGAATAGAACCAAACAAATTTCAAAAAAGTCTTAACCTGCCCCTTACCAGCCAAGCTGAAATACGGCACATACATGCAAATTTAGGGAGCTGACTTTGAACTGAAAAAACTTCCAATTAAAAACATGTTACTTGGGTAAGAATTAAGGATTTCCTTCCTTAGTAAGAACAACAAAACTAATATAAGCTTAAAGTTTTAGTCTTAGAACTCAATCTTGAAGCCCAGAGTAACAGTTAAGAATTGAATCCAATTATGAACCAAATAATTGATTATCTTGGAAAAAACAAATATGGATTTTTAGAAATCACAAAATTCTTCTAGCTAAAACAGCTAAAGACATAGATTAAACCTCATTTGCGAAAATATTCAATAAAATGAAATTATTAGCATGTTAATCAAGTTAAAGGACCAGTCAACACACTGGACTTGCATAATCAACAAATGCAAGATAACAAGACAATGCAATAGCACTTAGTCTGAACTTCAAATGAGTAGTAGATTTTGTCCCTTTAACAATGCTAAATAAATCATAATCTGATACATGATCTTAAAGTATCCAAACAGAAAAATGAAGCAATTGCAACATCATCCAAATAAATTACAGGTCCAAGAAAAGTACCTGAAAATAAATAATTTTCCTTAAGATACAACCATCTGAAGGAAAAAAAAACCAAACCATTTTGCTATAGAAAAAATAGCATATTTAGCAGGAGTAGAGATAGCCCCATTAATTTGAGGAACCCTCAAAACTGAAAACTAACTGCCGGCAAAGAATTTAATTTAAAAACCTTGAAGAAGGAATAAAAGAAAATTCTCAGCCTATTCCATTCCCTAGTATCAGGAACTGGAAAACATAATTTATGTAAGAACTTACCTGATAAATTCATTTCTTTCATATTAGCAAGAATCCATGAGCTAGTGACGTATGGGATATACATTCCTACCAGGAGGGGCAAAGTTTCCCAAACCTTAAAATGCCTATAAATACATCCCTCACCACACCCACAATTCAGTTTAACGAATAGCCAAGAAGTGGGGTGATAAGAAAAAAGTGCGAAAGCATATAAAATAAGGAATTGGAATAATTGTGCTTTATACAACAAAATCATAACCACCACAAAAAAGGGGCGGGCCTCATGGACTCTTGCTAATATGAAAGAAATGAATTTATCAGGTAAGTTCTTACATAAATTATGTTTTCTTTCATGTAATTAGCAAGAGTCCATGAGCTAGTGACGTATGGGATAATGACTACCCAAGATGTGGATCTTTCCACGCAAGAGTCACTAGAGAGGGAGGGATAAAATAAAGACAGCCAATTCCTGCTGAAAATAATCCACACCCAAAATAAAGTTCAATGAAAAACATAAACAGAAGATTCAAACTGAAACCGCTGCCTGAAGTACTTTTCTACCAAAAACTGCTTCAGAAGAAGAAAATACATCAAAATGGTAGAATTTAGTAAAAGTATGCAAAGAGGACCAAGTTGCTGCTTTGCAAATCTGATCAACCGAAGCTTCATTCCTAAACGCCCAGGAAGTAGAAACTGACCTAGTAGAATGAGCTGTAATCCTTTGAAGCGGAGTTTTACCCGACTCGACATAGGCATGATGAATTAAAGATTTCAACCAAGATGCCAAAGAAATGGCAGAAGCTTTCTGGCCTTTTCTAGAACCGGAAAAGATAACAAATAGACTAGAAGTCTTTCGGAAAGACTTAGTAGCTTCAACATAATATTTCAAAGCTCTAACAACATCCAAAGAATGCAACGATTTCTCCTTAGAATTCTTAGGATTAGGACATAATGAAGGAACCACAATTTCTCTACTAATGTTGTTGGAATTCACAACTTTAGGTAAAAATTCAAAAGAAGTTCGCAACACCGCCTTATCCTGATGAAAAATCAGAAAAGGAGACTCACAAGAAAGAGCAGATAATTCAGAGACTCTTCTGGCAGAAGAGATCGCCAAAAGGAACAAAACTTTCCAAGAAAGTAATTGAATGTCCAATGAATGCATAGGTTCAAACGGAGGAGCTTGAAGAGCCCCCAAAACCAAATTCAAACTCCAAGGAGGAGAAATTGACTTAATGACAGGTTTTATACGAACCAAAGCTTGTACAAAACAATGAATATCAGGAAGATTAGCAATCTTTCTGTGAAAAAGAACAGAAAGAGCAGAGATTTGTCCTTTCAAAGAACTTGCGGATAAACCTTTATCTAAACCATCCTGAAGAAACTGTAAAATTCTCGGAATTCTAAAAGAATGCCAAGAAAAATGATGAGAAAGACACCAAGAAATATAAGTCTTCCAGACTCTATAATATATCTCTCTGGATACAGATTTACGAGCCTGTAACATAGTATTAATCACAGAGTCAGAGAAACCTCTTTGACCAAGAATCAAGCGTTCAATCTCCATACCTTTAAATTTAAGGATTTGAGATCCTGATGGAAAAAAGGACCTTGCGACAGAAGGTCTGGTCTTAGCGGAAGAGTCCACGGATGGCAAGAGGCCATCCGGACAAGATCCGCATACCAAAACCTGTGAGGCCATGCCGGAGCTATCAGCAGAACAAACGAGCATTCCTTCAGAATCTTGGAGATTACTCTTGGAAGAAGAACTAGAGGCGGAAAGATATAGGCAGGATGATACTTCCAAGGAAGTGATAATGCATCCACTGCCTCCGCCTGAGGATCCCGGGATCTGGACAGATACCTGGGAAGTTTCTTGTTTAGATGAGACGCCATCAGATCTATTTCTGGAAGCTCCCACATTTGAACAATCTGAAGAAATACCTCTGGGTGAAGAGACCATTTGCCCGGATGCAACGTTTGGCGACTGAGATAATCCGCTTCCCAATTGTCTATACCTGGGATATGAACCGCAGAGATTAGACAGGAGCTGGATTCCGCCCAAACCAGAATTCGAGATACTTCTTTCATAGCCAGAGGACTGTGAGTCCCTCCTTGATGATTGATGTATGCCACAGTTGTGACATTGTCTGTCTGAAAACAAATGAACCCTCAAAACTGAAAACTAACTGCCGGCAAAGAATTTAATTTAAAAACCTTGAAGAAGGAATAAAAGAAAATTCTCAGCCTATTCCATTCCCTAGTATCAGGAACTGGAAAACATAATTTATGTAAGAACTTACCTGATAAATTCATTTCTTTCATATTAGCAAGAGTCCATGAGCTAGTGACGTATGGGATATACATTCCTACCAGGAGGGGCAAAGTTTCCCAAACCTTAAAATGCCTATAAATACACCCCTCACCACACCCACAATTCAGTTTAACGAATAGCCAAGAAGTGGGGTGATAAGAAAAAAGTGCGAAAGCATATAAAATAAGGAATTGGAATAATTGTGCTTTATACAACAAAATCATAACCACCACAAAAAAGGGGCGGGCCTCATGGACTCTTGCTAATATGAAAGAAATGAATTTATCAGGTAAGTTCTTACATAAATTATGTTTTCTTTCATGTAATTAGCAAGAGTCCATGAGCTAGTGACGTATGGGATAATGACTACCCAAGATGTGGATCTTTCCACGCAAGAGTCACTAGAGAGGGAGGGATAAAATAAAGACAGCCAATTCCTGCTGAAAATAATCCACACCCAAAATAAAGTTTAATGAAAAACATAAACAGAAGATTCAAACTGAAACCGCTGCCTGAAGTACTTTTCTACCAAAAACTGCTTCAGAAGAAGAAAATACATCAAAATGGTAGAATTTAGTAAAAGTATGCAAAGAGGACCAAGTTGCTGCTTTGCAAATCTGATCAACCGAAGCTTCATTCCTAAACGCCCAGGAAGTAGAAACTGACCTAGTAGAATGAGCTGTAATCCTTTGAAGCGGAGTTTTACCCGACTCGACATAGGCATGATGAATTAAAGATTTCAACCAAGATGCCAAAGAAATGGCAGAAGCTTTCTGGCCTTTTCTAGAACCGGAAAAGATAACAAATAGACTAGAAGTCTTTCGGAAAGACTTAGTAGCTTCAACATAATATTTCAAAGCTCTAACAACATCCAAAGAATGCAACGATTTCTCCTTAGAATTCTTAGGATTAGGACATAATGAAGGAACCACAATTTCTCTACTAATGTTGTTGGAATTCACAACTTTAGGTAAAAATTCAAAAGAAGTTCGCAACACCGCCTTATCCTGATGAAAAATCAGAAAAGGAGACTCACAAGAAAGAGCAGATAATTCAGAGACTCTTCTGGCAGAAGAGATCGCCAAAAGGAACAAAACTTTCCAAGAAAGTAATTGAATGTCCAATGAATGCATAGGTTCAAACGGAGGAGCTTGAAGAGCCCCCAAAACCAAATTCAAACTCCAAGGAGGAGAAATTGACTTAATGACAGGTTTTATACGAACCAAAGCTTGTACAAAACAATGAATATCAGGAAGATTAGCAATCTTTCTGTGAAAAAGAACAGAAAGAGCAGAGATTTGTCCTTTCAAAGAACTTGCGGATAAACCTTTATCTAAACCATCCTGAAGAAACTGTAAAATTCTCGGAATTCTAAAAGAATGCCAAGAAAAATGATGAGAAAGACACCAAGAAATATAAGTCTTCCAGACTCTATAATATATCTCTCTGGATACAGATTTACGAGCCTGTAACATAGTATTAATCACAGAGTCAGAGAAACCTCTTTGACCAAGAATCAAGCGTTCAATCTCCATACCTTTAAATTTAAGGATTTGAGATCCTGATGGAAAAAAGGACCTTGCGACAGAAGGTCTGGTCTTAGCGGAAGAGTCCACGGATGGCAAGAGGCCATCCGGACAAGATCCGCATACCAAAACCTGTGAGGCCATGCCGGAGCTATCAGCAGAACAAACGAGCATTCCTTCAGAATCTTGGAGATTACTCTTGGAAGAAGAACTAGAGGCGGAAAGATATAGGCAGGATGATACTTCCAAGGAAGTGATAATGCATCCACTGCCTCCGCCTGAGGATCCCGGGATCTGGACAGATACCTGGGAAGTTTCTTGTTTAGATGAGACGCCATCAGATCTATTTCTGGAAGCTCCCACATTTGAACAATCTGAAGAAATACCTCTGGGTGAAGAGACCATTCGCCCGGATGCAACGTTTGGCGACTGAGATAATCCGCTTCCCAATTGTCTATACCTGGGATATGAACCGCAGAGATTAGACAGGAGCTGGATTCCGCCCAAACCAGAATTCGAGATACTTCTTTCATAGCCAGAGGACTGTGAGTCCCTCCTTGATGATTGATGTATGCCACAGTTGTGACATTGTCTGTCTGAAAACAAATGAACGATTCTCTCTTCAGAAGAGGCCAAGACTGAAGAGCTCTGAAAATTGCACGGAGTTCCAAAATATTGATCAGTAATCTCACCTCCTGAGATTCCCAAACTCCTTGTGCCGTCAGAGATCCCCACACAGCTCCCCAACCTGTGAGACTTGCATCTGTTGAAATTACAGTCCAGGTCGGAAGCACAAAAGAAGCCCCCTGAATTAAACGATGGTGATCTGTCCACCACATTAGAGAGTGTCGTACAATCGGTTTTAAAGATATTAATTGAGATATCTTTGTGTAATCCCTGCACCATTGATTCAGCATACAGAGCTGAAGAGGTCACATGTGAAAACGAGCAAAGGGGATCGCGTCCGATGCAGCAGTCATAAGACCTAGAATTTCCATGCATAAGGCTACCGAAGGGAATGATTGTGACTGAAGGTTTCGACAAGCTGAAATCAATTTTAGACGTCTCTTGTCTGTCAAAGACATGGATACTGAATCTATCTGGAAACCCAGAAAGGTTACCCTTGTCTGAGGAATCAATTAACTTTTTAGTGAATTGATCCTCCAACCATGATCTTGAAGAAACAACACAAGTCGATTTGTATGAGATTCTGCTAAATGTAAAGACTGAGCAAGTACCAAGATATCGTCCAAATAAGGAAATACCACAATACCCTGTTCTCTGATTGCAGACAGAAGGGCACCGAGAACCTTTGTAAAAATTCTTGGAGCTGTAGCTAGGCCAAACGGCAGAGCCACAAACTGGTAATGCTTGTCCAGAAAAGAGAATCTCAGGAACTGATAATGATCTGGATGAATCGGAATATGCAGATATGCATCCTGTAAATCTATTGTGGACATATAATGCCCTTGCTGAACAAAAGGCAAGATAGTCCTTACAGTTACCATTTTGAACGTTGGTATCCTTACATAACGATTCAATATTTTTAGATCCAGAACTGGTCTGAAGGAATTCTCCTTCTTTGGTACAATGAAGAGATTTGAATAAAACCCCATCCCCTGTTCCAGAACTGGAACTGGTATAATTACTCCAGCCAACTCTAGATCTGAAACACAATTCAGAAATGCTTGAGCTTTCACTGGATTTACTGGGACACGGGAAAGAAAAAATCTCTTTGCAGGAGGTCTCATCTTGAAACCAATTCTGTACCCTTCTGAAACAATGTTCTGAATCCAAAGATTGTGAACAGAATTGATCCAAATTTCTTTGAAAAAACGTAACCTGCCCCCTACCAGCTGGGCTGGAATGAGGGCCGCACCTTCATGTGGACTTAGAAGCTGGCTTTGCTTTTCTAGAAGGCTTGGATTTATTCCAGACTGGAGATGGTTTCCAAACTGAAACTGCTCCTGAGGATGAAGGATCAGGCTTTTGTTCTTTGTTGAAACGAAAGGAACGAAAACGATTATTAGCCCTGTTTTTACCCTTAGATTTTTTATCCTGTGGTAAAAAAGTTCCTTTCCCACCAGTAACAGTTGAGATAATAGAATCCAACTGAGAACCAAATAATTTGTTACCCTGGAAAGAAATGGAAAGTAGAGTTGATTTAGAAGCCATATCAGCATTCCAAGTTTTAAGCCATAAAGCTCTTCTAGCTAAAATAGCTAGAGACATAAACCTGACATCAACTCTGATAATATCAAAAATGGCATCACAGATAAAATTATTAGCATGTTGAAGAAGAATAATAATATTATGAGAATCATGATCTGTTACTTGTTGCGCTAAAGTTTCCAACCAAAATGTTGAAGCTGCAGCAACATCAGCCAATGATATAGCAGGTCTAAGAAGATTACCTGAACACAGATAAGCTTTTCTTAGAAATGATTCAATTTTCCTATCTAAAGGATCCTTAAACGAAGTACCATCTGACGTAGGAATAGTAGTACGTTTAGCAAGGGTAGAAATATCCCCATCAACTCTATGGGGATTTTTTTTTTTGTGTCCCAAAATTCTAATCTGTCAGACGGCACAGGATATAATTGCTTAAAACGTTTAGAAGGAGTAAATGAATTACCCAATTTATCCCATTCTCTGGAAATTACTTCAGAAATAGCACTAGGAACAGGAAAAACTTCTGGAATAACCACAGGAGATTTAAAGACCTTATCTAAACGTTTAGAATTAGTATCAAGAGGACCAGAATCCTCAATTTCTAAAGCAATTAGTACTTCTTTGAGTAAAGAACGAATAAATTCCATTTTAAATAAATATGAAGATTTATCAGCATCAATCTCTGAGACAGAATCCTCTGAACCAGAAGAGTCATCAGAATCAGAATGATGATGTTCATTTAAAAATTCATCTGTATAAAGAGAAGTTTTAAAAAAAATTTTATGTTTACTAGAAGGAGGAATAACAGACATAGCCTTCTTGATGGATTCAGAAACAAAATCTCTTATGTTATCAGGAACATTCTGAACATTAGATGTTGAAGGAACTGCAACAGGTAATGGTACATTACTAAAGGAAATATTATCTGCATTAACAAGTTTGTCATGACAATTAATACAAACAGCTGGAGGAATAGCTACCAAAAGTTTACAGCAGATACACTTAGCTTTGGTAGTTCCAGCACCAGACAGCGATTTTCCTGAAGTATGTTCTGACTCAGATGCAACGTGAGACATCTTGCAATATGTAAGAGAAAAAACAACATATAAAGCAAAATTGATCAAATTCCTTAAATGACAGTTTCAGGAATGGGAAAAAATGCCAATGAACAAGCTTCTAGCAACCAGAAGCAAAGAAAAAATGAGACTTAAATAATGTGGAGACAAAAGCGACGCCCATATTTTTTAGCGCCAAATACGACGCCCACATTATTTGGCGCCTAAATGCTTTTGGCGCCAAAAATGACGCCACATCCGGAACGCCAACATCTTTGGCGCAAAAGAACGTCAAAAATGACGCAACTTCCGGCGACACGTGTGACGCCGGAAACAGAAAAGATTTTTTGCGCCAAAAAAGTCAGCGCCAAGAATGACGCAATAAAATGAAGCATTTTCAGCCCCCGCGAGCCTAACAGCCCACAGGGAAAAAAAGTCAAATTTTTAAGGTAAGAAAAATAATTGATTCAAGTGCATTATCCCAAATATGAAACTGACTGTCTGAAAATAAGGAATGTTGAACATCCTGAGTCAAGGCAAATAAATGTTTGAATACATATATTTAGAACTTTATAAACAAAGTGCCCAACCATAGCTTAGAGTGTCACAGAAAATAAGACTTACTTACCCCAGGACACTCATCTACATGTTTGTAGAAAGCCAAACCAGTACTGAAACGAAAATCAGCAGAGGTAATGGTATATATAAAAAAGAGTATATCGTCGATCTGAAAAGGGAGGTAAGAGATGAATCTCTACGACCGATAACAGAGAACCTATGAAATAGACCCCGTTGAAGGAGATCACTGCATTCAAAATAGGCAATACTCTCCTCACATCCCTCTGACATTCACTGCACGCTGAGAGGAAAACCGGGCTCCAACCTGCTGCGGAGCGCATATCAACGTAGAATCTAGCACAAACTTACTTCACCACCTCCATAGGAGGCAAAGTTTGTAAAACTGAATTGTGGGTGTGGTGAGGGGTGTATTTATAGGCATTTTAAGGTTTGGGAAACTTTGCCCCTCCTGGTAGGAATGTATATCCCATACGTCACTAGCTCATGGACTCTTGCTAATTACATGAAAGAAAAAAAACCTCTGAAAACACAGAAGATTAATAAGCAGAAATAAAATGTTAGCTAGTCTTGAAAAAGAACTAGTTACCTCAATATCCAAAATAATCAACACCTTTTCAACAAAGAACAAATGTACTCTAATAAAAATAAAAAAGTAGATTTGTTAGTGTCAATATCTGATGAAGAAAATTCTGAATGAGAAAAAACACCATCAGAAGGATAATTCAGTATGTAGTTGGTCATTTGAAACTTCATCAACTAAAAAAGAAGTTTGAAAAAGACCTAAAAATTTTATTAGAAGGCGGGATGTCAGACAAAGCCTTTAACATAGAATCAGAAAAATATTCTTATACATTTCGAAGTATATCTTGTACATACGATGTAAAAAGAATAGCAATATATGAAGCATAAATACTAATAGATTCTGCATGTAAAAGTTTATCATGATAACTTATTACAAACCATAGCTAAAGATAAACATTCATAACATAAAAAAAAATGAACTTGGCTTTGGTAGGACTGATATCAGTCAACAGGAATCCGTTCGCTTTTTCTGATTCAGGAACAGTATGTGAAATATCTTGCAATATGTAATAGAAAAAAACAACATATAAAGCAAAATTATCAAATTCCTTAAATGACAGTTTCAGGAATGGGAGAAAAATGCAAAACAAACAAGCCTCTAGCAACCAGAAGCAGCAAAAATAAGAGACTTAAATAATGTGAGAAAAAGTGGAACAAAAAAGACGCCCACATTTTTGGCGCCAAGTATGACGCCCACATTATTGGCGCCAAGTACAACGCCCATATCTTTTGGTGCCAAGTATGACGCCACATCCTCTGACGCCGAAACCAACGCCCACATTTTTTGGCGCAAAAAAACGTCTGAATACACATGCGTCAAAAAAAATTATGTAACTACGAACAACTTCCGGCGTCAACTACGGCGCCGGAAATGACCAAATTTTGCGCCAAAAAAGTTTGCGCCAAAAATGACGCAATAAAATGAAGCATTTTCTGCCCCCGCGAGCCTAACAGCCTGCAGGGAAAAATAGTCAATTGAAAATTTTCAAGGTAAGAAAAAATATTTATTCATATGCATTATCCCAAATAATGAAACTGACAGTCTGAATGAAGGAATACTGATTATCCTGAATCATGGCAAATATAAGTTTAAACACATATATTTAGAACTTTACATATAAAGTGCCCAACCATAGCTTAGAGTGTCACAAAAAATAAGACTTACTTACCCCAGGACACTCATCTACATATAGTAGATAGCCAAACCAGTACTGAAACGAGAATCAGTAGAGGTAATGGTATATAAGAGTATATCGTCGATCTGAAAAGGGAGGTAGGAGAAGAAATCTCTACGACCGATAACAGAGAACCTATGAAATAGATCCCCTAGAGGAAGACCATTGTATTCAAATAGGCAATACTCTCTTCACATCCCTCTGACATTCACTGCACTCTGAGAGGAAAACCGGGCTTCAGCCTGCTGCGAAGCGCATATCAACGTAGAATCTAGCACAAACTTACTTCACCACCTCCATGGGAGGCAAAGTTTGTAAAAACTGAATTGTGGGTGTGGTGAGGGGTGTATTTATAGGCATTTTGAGGTTTGGGAAACTTTGCCCCTCCTGGTAGGAATGTATATCCCATACGTCACTAGCTCATGGACTCCTGCTAATTATATGAAAGAAATGGACTGTTACTATCACTGTTATTAGTAGGGATGCATTTAAAGTGTGCATGCAAACTCTAATTTGCTCTTTAATTCACTAAAAGTTCTTTCAGACTATACACAATGTATTAAAAATTGATTAATTTACAATGCTGTTTTAGGACAAAGTGAAAACTGAAACAATCTGCTTTGTGATTGTAACAAAAGTTGCTAAAGAACGAACCTGCAGAACTCTGCCTCATAGGGGGTAGGGGGCCTCTGTCAAAGTTGCTTTGAGCCCCTCTGCTCTCTGGATAAGCCCCTCGTTGTGCTGTCTGTGCATTCCAGTTAAGTATTCGAGCTCCTTCCCGACGGCTGTAATTGACTGTACACAAAAACATCAGAACAGATTTTATTTTTGTATTATACCCTAATAATCATATTGGTTATGGGGGGGGGGGGGAGAAGCTGCAAATGGCTAATAGAGGTAAATAACAATCTGTTATACTATTTTGGAAAGGATAGTAAGTAAAAAGGAGTTGCACACCTTTCGGAGCAGGTGGACTAAAAAATCTGCTCTGGTTGTGAAATGCTCCTCTTCCACCTCTGTTTCCAGGAAATCCACCACGGGATGAAATCTTCTGAGAAACCTTTGGTGGCCTCTTGGGAGGAGGGATTCCAACAGGGGGAACCACTTCTTTACGTTCAGCAGCCACAAAATCATCCACATGCATTGAGGGTGGGCGACTTGTGTTTTGCTTCCTCTGACGGAACAGATCATGTGGACGCATTCCCTGTCCAAAGCCACCTCTGCCCCTTCCTCGTGGTTGTGGAACAAAATGGGCTCTTTTTGCTGGCTCAATGTATTCTGATTTTCCACTGTTATAGCAAATACAAAGAGTGTTGCATTAAATCTAAATTCGAAAATGCAAAAGTAACGACTTTGATGCACTGTTTTAATTTTTGGTATCGTGAATTTATGAAAAAATGAACAAAAACAATTGGGAGTGGGGTACGGTGTACAGTACCGAATGCTATCAATTTTCACAAAGCCTACTTCAGTTCTAAATTTACCTTGTGATAAATGTCTCATGCTTGTGTTTTCCCAATTTGAATCCCTTTGAGGCTTTTGTGCGACCAGGTGATGAAGGTTCTAACAAAAATGATCTTTCCAGCTCTTCTTTTAAGTCATAGTCACTGCAGCATTTTGAAGAAAGCTCAATTAAATCAACTTTCGCCTAAAAACAAATACAAAAAATCTTTAAAATAATACAGATATAGTTTATTTGGTAAAGAGGGGGGGTGGGCACAAAGGCTTTGTATACCGTATCTAGGTCTGCATCTGTTTCTTCAGGTTGGAATGGAGTGAAAGATAAAGATTTCAGCTGCTCGTCCATTACATCTGCTAGAACGTATACGGTCCTATAACAAATTGTAGATATAGTAAATGCAATAAACCGGTACAGGAACCCATGGCAGAATGTTTAAAAAGAATATCTGGCTAAAATATAATGTAATGATTAATAGCTGTGGTATGCATATAGCTCCAATGTGTTTTGAAACTAAAATAAATCAAAGTGTAACTTTTTGTACTAATCTTACTATTTAACAAACTGATTCATGGTCCATGCTACATATTGTAATGGGAAAGCCGTTATGATTAAAAACGGCAAGAGAACAAGAGTTTTTATATCAATCTCATTTTCTCTGTTCCTTGAAAAAAATATATTACAATGCTTTTCCTTTTTAAAAAAATGGATGTTGCAGACTTTTTTTGTGGGTGTTGCCCCAGTCAGCTAGTAAGCTGTAGAGTAGTTGTACACAGTCATATGCTTCCTGTTAGTGCCACAGAGTCTAAAACTGTTTTTATTTTACAATTTTAAAGAAAAAATATATATGTAACATGTATAAAGGCAGCCCATTAATATGCATAGTAAAAAGTATCATCTCTCTCTAAATATTTTCGGTCAAGAGGTAGTTTAGGGTCCCAAATTCGGAAGGTACCCATCCTGCCGTGGGGGGATCATAGATAGGTTCTCAGCAGCAGTTGTGGCTCCCGGGAACGAAATTGGAACAGAGCGACCAACTCCACATTTACCTAAACATGTTACCATTATCCCGCCGTGGGGGAGGGGACATGGTTAGGTTTGGCGCCCGGGAACGATATTGGAAGAGCGTTGTGGCAACCGGGAACAATATTGGAACAGAACGATCTGTTCCAATACCTGCCCCGGGCGCCGCAATGAACCTATGCCCCCACATACACTACCTTTCTGAAGTAATTCCCACAGTAATGTGTATGTTTTGGAAGTCATTCCCACCGTAAAAAGGTAACATGTTTAGGTAAATATAGAGTTGATCGCTCTGTTCCAATTTCGTTCCCAGGCATGGCAACAGCCACTGGGAACCTATCCATGCCCCCCCCCCCCCCGCCACTCCACGGCGGGATGTGGTACCTTCCGAATTTGGGACGCTAAACTACCCCTTTACCCAAAACTATTTCATGATTTCATTGAAATAGCTAATTATATAAAACATATATATTAGGGGGAAGTAACACTTATGGAAACACGAATACAATGCATTCTCAAATCAGACAACATTTCCTGAAAAGAATGGTTCAGGTTTGTTTTGGATTCTTCTATAAATCGTTTTTTAAAAATGGATAACAATTTATAGCACCATTTTCACTCAACGGATTTTTGAGCTATATGTTCATTATTTTATGTTAATTTGTTAATATGTTATGAATGTTTATAGCACAGTAATGAGCCATAATAATGTATGCATGTGTTTTGATACCATTTGTACACTTTATTTTAAAGATACGCACATCGATTTACATTCATTGAGATTGGGGAGCAGAGCTGTCCATATAGCTCCTCCCTTAGCTCCACCCCCCACTCATTCGACCGAAGGCTAGGAAGAAAAAGGAGAAACTATAGGGTGCAGTGGTGGCTGAAGTTTTTTAAATAAAAATATACTACCTGTCTTAAATAGACAGGGCGGGCCGTGGACTCGATACATCACAAGAAAAAGAAATTTATCAGGTAAGCATAAATTCTGTTTTCTCTTGTAAGATGTATCAAGTCCACGGATTCACCCATACTTATGGGATACCAACACCAAAGCTTTAGGACACGGATGAAGGGAGGGACAAGACAGGTACCTTAAACGGAAGGCATCACTGCTTGTAGAACCTTTCTCCCAAAAATAGCCTCCGAAGAAGCAAAAGTATCAAATTTGGAAAATTTGGAAAAAGTATGAAGCAAAGACCAAGTCGCCGCCTTACAAATCTGTTCAACAGAAGCCTCATTTTTAAAAGCCCATGTGGAAGCCACTGCTCTAGTAGAATGAGCAGTAATTCTTTCAGGAGGCTGCTGGCCAGCAGTCTCATAAGCCAAACGGATGAAGCTTTTCAGCCAAAAGGAAAGAGAGCTAGCCGTAGCCTTTTGACCTCTCTGTTTACCAGAATAAACAACAAACAATGAAGATGTTTGATGGAAATCTTTAGTTGCTTGTAAGTAGAACTTTAAAGCACGAACCACATCAAGATTGTGCAACAGACGTTCCTTCTTTGATGAAGGATTAGGACACAGAGAAGGAACAACAATCTCCTGATTGATATTCCTATTAGAAACAACCTTAGGAAGAAACCCAGGTTTGGTACGCAAAACCACCTTATCTGCATGGAAAACTAGGTAAGGTGAGTCACACTGTAAAGCAGATAACTCAGAAACTCTTCGAGCCAAAGAGATAGCTACTAAAAACAAAACTTTCTAAGATAGAAACTTAATATCTATGGAATGCATAGGTTCAAACGGAACCCTTTGAAGAACATTAAGAACCAAATTTAGGCTCCATGGTGGAGCAACAGGTTTAAATACAGGCTTGATCCTGACCAAGGCCTGACTAAACACTTGAACGTCTGGGACATCTGCCAGACGTTTGTGTGAAAGAATTGACAAAGCAGATATTTGTCCTTTTAAGGAACTAATTGATAATCCCTTCTCCAATCCTTCTTGGAGAAAGGACAAAATTCTAGGAATCCTAATCTTACTCTATGAGTAACCCTTGGATTCACACCAACAAAGATATCTGCACCAAATCTTATGATAGATTTTCCTGGTGACAGGCTTTCTAGCCTGAATCAGGGTATCAATGACCGACTCAGAGAAACCACGCTTTGATAGAATCAGGCGTTCAATCTCCAAGCAGTCAGACGCAGAGAAGTTAGATTTGGATGCTTGAATGGACCTTGGATTAGAAGGTCCTGCCTCATTGGCAGAGTCCACAGTGGAACAGATGACATGTCCACCAGGTCTGCATACCAAGTCCTGCGTGGCCACGCAGGCGCTATCAGAATCACCGAAGCTCTCTCCTGCTTGATTCTGGCAACCAGACGTGGGAGGAGAGGAAACGGTGGAAATATATAAGCCAGATTGAAGGACCAGGGCACTGCTAGAGCATCTATCAGCACCGCCTGGGGATCCCGGGACCTGGACCCGTAACAAGGAAGTTTGGCGTTCTGTCGGGACGCCATCAGATCCAATTCTGGTGTGCCCCATAGCTGAGTCAGCTGGGCAAATACCTCCGGATGGAGCTCCCACTCCCCCAGATGAAAAGTCTGACGACTTAGGAAATCCGCCTCCCAGTTCTCTACCCCTTGGATATGGATTGCTGAGAGATGGCAAGAGTGATCCTCCGCCCATCGGATTATTTTGGTTACCTCCATCATCGCTAGAGAACTCTGTGTTCCTCCTTGATGATTGACTTAGGCTACAGTCGTGATGTTGTCCGACTGAAATCTGATGAATTTGGCCGCAGCTAGCAGAGGCCATGCCTGAAGCGCATTGAATATAGCTCTCAGTTCTAGAATGTTTATCGGGAGGAGAGATCCCTCCCGAGACCATAAGCCCTGTGCTTTCAGGGATTTCCAGACTGCACCCCAGCCTAGCAGGCTGGCATCTGTCGTTACTATGAGCCACTCTCGCCTGCGGAAACACATTCCCTGAGACAGGTGGTCCTGAGACAACCACCAGAGAAGAGAATCTCTGGTCTCTTGGTCCAGATGCAGTTGAGGAGATAAATCTGCATAATCCCCATTCCACTGTTTGAGCATGCATAGTTGCAGTGGTCTGAGGTGTAGGCGGGCATAAGAAACTATGTCAATTGCCGCTACCATGAGTCCGATTACCTCCATACACTGAGCCACTGATGGCCGAGGAATGGAATGAAGAGCTCGGCAAGTGATTAAAAGTTTTGATTTTCTGACCTCCGTCAGAAATATTTTCATTTCTACCGAGTCTATCAGAGTCCCTAGGAAGGAAACTCTTGTGAGAGGGACGAGAGAACTCTTTTTTATGTTCACCTTCCATCCGTGAGATCTCAGAAAAGCCAACACCATGTCCGTGTGCGACTTGGCTAGCTGGAAAGTCGACGCCTGAATTAAGATGTCGCCTAGATAAGGAGCCACTGCTATACCCCGCGGTCTTAGAACCGCCAAAAGGGACCCTAGCACCTTTGTGAAAATTCTGGGAGCCGTGGCCAACACGAAAGGAAGGGCCACAAACTGGTAATGCCTGTCCAGAAAAGCGAATCTGAGGAATTGATGATGATCTCTGTGAATAGGGATGTGTAGATACGCATCCTTTAAATCCACGGTAGTCATATATTGACCCTCCTGGATCAGAGGAAGAATAGTCCGAATAGTCTCCATCTTGAAAGATGGTACTCTGAGGAATTTGTTTAGAATTTTTGAGATCCAAGATCGGTCTGAAAGTTCCCTCTTTTTTGGAAACCACAAACAGGTTGGAGTAAAAACCTAGCCCTTGTTCCGCTCTTGGAACTGGGCGGATCACTCCCATGGTATGTAGGTCTTCTACACAGCGTAAGAACGCCTCTCTCTTTGTCTGGTTTGCAGACAATTGAGAAATGTGAAATCTCCCCCGGGGGGGGGGGGGGGGGGAGTCTTTGAAGTCCAGAAGATATCCTTGGAACACAATTTCTAAAGCCCAGGAATCGTGAACATCTCTTGCCCAAGCCTGAGCGAAGAGAGTCTACCCCCTACTAGATCCGGTCCCGGATCGGGGGCTACCCCTTCATGCTGTCTTAGAGGCAGCAGCAGGCTTCTTGGCCTGTTTACCTTTGTTCCAAGCCTGGTTAGGTCTCCAGACTGACTTGGATTGGACAGAATTCCCCTCTTGTTTTGCTGCAGGGGAAGCTGAAGCGGGACCTTTGAAGTTCCGAAAGGAGCGAAAATTATTTTGTTTGGTCCTCATCTTATTTGATTTATCCTGAGGGAGGGCATGGCCTTTCCCTCCAGTGATGTCTGAAATAATTTCTTTCAGTGTAGGCCCGAATAGGGTCTTTCCTTTGAAAGGGATGTTTAACAATTTAGATTTTGATGACACATCAGCAGACCAGGACTTAAGCCATAACGCCCTGCGTGCTAAAATGGCAAAACCTGAATTCTTTGCCGCTAATTTAGCCATTTGGAAAGCGGCATCTGTAATGAAAGAATTAGCCAACTTAAGGGCCTTAATTCTATCCATAATATCCTCTAATGGAGTCTCCACCTGGAGAGCCTCTTCTAGAGCCTCAAACCAGAAAGCAGCTGCAGTAGTTACAGGAACAATGCATGCAATAGGTTGGAGAAGAAAACCTTGATGAACAAAAATTTTCTTTAGGAGACCCTCTAATTTTTTATCCATAGGATCTTTGAAAGCACAACTGTCTTCGATAGGTATAGTTGTACGCTAAGCAAGAGTAGAAATAGCTCCCTCCACCTTAGGAACAGTCTGCCACGAATCCTGTATGGTGTCAGATATGGGAAACATTTTCTTAAAAACAGGAGGGGGTGCGAACGGAATACCTGGTCTATCCCACTCCTTAGTAACAATAGTCACAATCCTCTTAGGGACTGGAAAAACATCAGTGTAAACAGGAACCTCTAAGTATCTGTCCATTTTACACAATTTCTCTGGGACCACTATAGGGTCACAATCGTCTAGAGTAGCTAATACCTCCGTGAGCAATAAGCGGAGGTGTTCAAGCTTAAATTTAAAGGCCGTCATATCAGAATCTGTCTGAGGGAGCATCTTTCCTGAATCAGAAATCTCTCCCTCAGATAACAAATCCCTTACCCCACTTCAGAACATTGTGAGGGTATATCGGATACGACTACTAAAGCGTCAGACGTCTAAGCATTTATTCTTAACCCAGAGCTGTCACGCTTTCCTTGTAAACCAGGCAGTTTAGAGAAAACCTCTGTGAGGGTTTTATTCATAACTATGGCCATGTCTTGTAAAGTAAATGAATTCGACGCATTAGAGGTACTTGGCGTCACTTGTGCGGGCGTTACTGGTTGTGACACTTGGGGAGAGCTAGATGCTAAACCCTCATTTCCTTCTAACTGAGAATCATCTATTGCAATATTTTTAAGTGCTAAAATATGCTCTTTATAATTTATAGACATATTAGTGCAAGAGGGACACATTCTAAGAGGGGGTTCCACAATGGCTTCTAAACACATAGAACAAGGATTTTCCTTGGTGTCAGACATGTTAAACAGGCTAGTAATGAAACAAACAAGCTTGGAAAACACTTTAATCAAAGCTGCACAAACTCTGCAAAACAGTGTAAAAAAGCAGTAAACAAAACGAAATTTTTACAGTAGCATCATAAAGCCTTAGTAACTTTGCACCACTATGCAAATAAACAATTAACCCCTTAATGTAAAAACCGGATTGAAAAAACTTAAAAACCGGTAAAATAACGTTCAGCACCTTGCCACAGCTCTGCTGTGGCGCCTACCTGCCCTTTAGGAACGATTTGTGGGGAAAAAAACCTCTTTACAGCCCTCAAATACAGCAGGAATCTCTGGAGAAGTAGCTGGATGCTTCTGAGGTAAATAAGTAGAATGCAACCAAATCCTTGCACGCTATAAGGTAGGTCTGAGGAAGTTACAGCTACGAAAGGCGTTTGACCTATCACACTCTGTTGGTGTGTATGCCTTTTAAGTGCTGTTATAATAAAGGAGCTTTTAATCAGCTAATAGTGGCGGTTCGTTATTTTGGCACTCTACCCAGACCTACCTTATAGCGTGCAAGGATTTGGTTGCATTCTACTTCATTTTTGTTCTGAGGGAATTTGGTGAAGTTCCCTGTATCGTCTGTCTGCACCTATCAGACCTTCCCCTTTGCTACGGCTCCTGTGGGGAGCGCTGAAGAGGGAACACAGAGCGGTGCTGCAGAGGCAGCAGCAATACAACGTGGCACACAGGGTGAGTGATTCCACTGAACATTCGGAAGCGTTTGTCAATGGATTTTTCTGAGGTAAATAAACTGTGCAACTGAAAATAGGCCCCACCCACCTCACTCGATGTTATGGGGCCTAAAAAACACCACAGAGAGTTTCTTAAACTAGCCATGTGGGTTAATAACCCTTAAACAAGCCACAAAGACCCCTTAAAGTCCCTCAAAAAACGTTTTATTTGTAATTAAACCAAAAGTTTTTTCCTATCAGTGTCACCAGTAACTAATGAGCCCTTTATGCAAGCTTGGGTTCCTCTTTTACTGAATACAGCTTACCTTTCCCTTATGGGGATATTGCCAGCCTTTTCTAGAAATAACACAGTCTGTCTAGAAAAAAATAGACTGAACATACCTTAATGCAGTTTAGCCTGCAAACTGTTCCCCCAACTGAAGTTTTCCTGTACTCTTCAGCCCTTGTGAGAACAGCAGTGGATCTTAGTTACAAAATGCTAAGATCCTCATCCTCCTTGCAGAAATCTTCATCCCTTTTCTGCCAGAGAGTAAATAGTACACACCGGTACCATTTAAAATAACAAACTTTTGCTTGAGAAAATAAAAACTAACATTTTTGTCACCACACTCCCTTTGCCTTCCTAGCAGTTAAGCAGGCAGAGAGAATGACTGGGGGTGGAGCTAAGGGAGGAGCTATATGGACAGCTCTGCTGTGGGTGCTCTCTCTGCCACTTCCTGTTGGGAAGGAGAATATCCCATAAGTATGGATGAATCCGTGGACTCGATAGATCTTACAAGAGAAAACATGTACACCCTACTGAAATGCCTTTGCGATTATCTTTAAATCTATATGTGCGGGGCATTTAGTGCATATATTTAATTTTTCACTAATATGGTTTTAAATTAAAAGAACATTTATACTTAGTACACCAATAAAATTGAAGGGACATTCCAGCCAAAATTGGAATCCACATGGGGCATTTCAGTTTTGAACAGAAGAATTTTTGCAATATACATGTACAAGCAAAAACGCTTTAAATAAAAGTTATATCTATTTCAAAGGTGTATTTAAGTATGCACTGGGCACCAGCATTTTAAACACAGCACTTGCTCAGACAATCTAAGGTGCTTGTACCATTTTGGTAATTATTCAATTTGGTATTTGCTGACATGGTACAAGCCCCACTTGCGTTCTGAGCAGCTGTATTTAAAATGCTGGTGCACTGAGAATATCTAGCTATGCTTCACATGCACGTGCAGAAAAAAAATGTTAACACTAAAACAGTGATAACTTTACTAGAAGCATTTTTGCCAATACAAGTATATTGCAAAGATGTTTCTACTCAAAGATGTAATTCATCTATGTGCATTTAAAGTTTGACCGGAATGTCCCCTAAGTTACCATTGTTTTTTACATTTATTCGTTCTCTCATATATACAATATATATAAAAAAACATATATATATATATATATATTTTGAAAGAATTTCCATCTTAGTCCTCCTATAAGAAAGGTTGTTTTTTTTTATATTTATTTTGTATTATGGATGTTTTTTCATGAACTACTTGCTGTTATAGTGATGTATTTTAATAAAACATTACCTGTTGTTAAACAGAATCTGTAGAGAGTCTGTTGCAGATAGGACAGGTTCCACATCCTGATCACTCAGGGGAACAGGCTCTTTTACTGCTTCTAGTATTTGTTTCAGACTGGCCACATTGTCCAATAAGGACTCCATACTGTCATCTTCTTTTGATTGCTCCTAAATGAGAAGATGAGAGAGAGGACTGTGAAAAAATAAGCTGCACACACACTATAAATAAATATCATAAAGTAACTCTGATTGGAAATATTTACAGGAGAGGATTAAGCAATTAAAGGGATAGTAAACACCAAAGATTGTATTGTTTAAAAAGATAGACAATGCCTTTATTTACCATTCTGTGAAAAAAGAGAAAGAGAACAGCACTCCTGAGATAAGATAGAACAAAAGCTAGAATAACTTCCATGCCTGTTCATTTGTTTTGCAACTCATGGTGCGCATTCTTTTAGCACACTATGCCCCTTTACAGAGAAAAAATATCCTGTAGCATATCAGTCTGATCCTGCCCAATGACAGTGCAGCGCCGAAATACCAGGCTATTTATTTACCATTCCCCAGTTTTGCATAACCAACAGTGTTATAGAAATATACTTTTTACCTCTATAATTACCTTGTATCTAAGCCTCTGCAGACTGCCCCTTATCTCAGATCTTTTGACAGACTTGCATTTCAGGCAAGTAGTGCTGACTCTTAAATAACTTCACGCGCGTGAGCACAATGTTATTTATATGAAACACATGAACTAACACCCTCTAGCTGGGAAAAACTGTCAAATGCACTCAGATAAGAGACGGCCTTAAAGGGCTTAGAAATTAGCATATGAGCCTACCTAGGTTTAGCTTTCAACTAAGGGAACAAAGCAAATTTGATGATAAAAGTAAATTAGAAAGTTGTTTAAAATTACATGACCTATCTGAATCATGAAAGTTTAATTTGGACTTTACTATCCCTTTAATGTTTTGTGCATGAGTTATGCCTCTTGTGATCAAAGAGCTTCCATGCAGACTGTGGTCATATCTGTTAAATCAAATTGCTCGCTTATCTTCCTTACAACCCTGTGTAAACATTTCCTAGCTAAAAAAACTTAAACAATTACACATCATAAACCACATGACCTTAAAGGGACATAAAACGCAAACATTTTCTTTCATGATTCAGAAAGATGTAAATTGGAAAGGTGTTTAAAATTGTATGCTCTATCACCTAAATTGCTTTGTTCTATTGGTGTCCTTGGTTGAATAGCATAACTAGGTAGGTTCAGGAGTGGGGAGCTAGCTGCTGATTGGTGGCTGCACAGGTATAACACATCATTGGCTAACTGATGTGCTCAGCTAGCTCCCAGTTGTACATTGCTGCTCCTTCAATAAAGGACACCAAGAAAATTAAGCAAATAAATGTATGTGCCATATCCCTTTAACATTTAGGTAGATACATTTTGTAGTATTCAGAGAGAGAGAGAGGATGAGGATAAGATATTTTAGTAAGAGAAAAACTTAAAGGGACATGAAACTCAATTTTTCTTTCATGATTTAGACAGAGCATACAATTTTAAACAACTTTCCAATTTTCTTCTATTATTTAATTTGCTTCCTTCTCTTGTTATCCTTTGGTGAAAGGGTTATCTAGGTAAGCTAAGTAGCAGAAAAGAACCTAGGTTCTAGCTGCTGATTGGGGGCTGCATATATATACCGATTGTCATTGGCTCACCCATGTGTTCAGTCAGCAACCAGTAGTGCATTGCTGCTCCTTCAACAAAGCATACGAAAAGAACGAAGAACATTTGATAATAGGAGTAAGTTAGAAAGTTGTTTAAAATTGCATGCTCTGTCTGAATTATGAAAAAAAATTGGGTTTCATATCCCTTTTAGCAGTGTCTCTACAATATGACACAAAGTTAAAGGGACACTGAACACTTCTTGTTTTCATCTAGAAATTGTGCTTTGACCCATGCTCCCTAGAAAAGGCCAGAAAGCTAATTATGCAAATTGCCTAAAGCAGCTATTTGATTAGGTTTCACAATTTGCTTAATGGCCTCCCTAGGGAGTGTGAGACAATCTGTCGGATCTTCATTCTTGTAACCCTATCATTTTTGGCCTTGGAACTGGCTGGATTCTAAACAACTGCATTTTATTCTATGCTATGTTTTCCAAACTTAATGGTTTGGGTTACCATGAGATTCCCTTGTGATTTTCCTTCTCTTTCTTGGGCTTCTAAGAGGCATCAAATAAATATACAGTCTTGCAAAAAACACACAAAAGAAAACCTGATTCTCAGTGTCACGTTTATTGTAGTCAATATTATTGCACCACGAGACAAGAAAGGTAGTAAAACTTGCTGGAGTCTAAAGTTTCAGATTTCTGTCCAGTACCCTATTAAAGGGCCAGACTTGATAGGCTCTTCAATAGGGAGCTGAACAGAAACTGGGCAGATTGATGGCAGATTGATATCAATAGGGAGCTGGACATGAACCGTGTGTGTATCAATCATCAGGGACCTGATGTTACACCAATGCCACTTTTGGGTTCATACATATGAGTGCGATGATGTGCTTGTCTATTATGAACCAATATTAAGAGCAGTAAAATACTACTTTGTGTGTGTATGGTGCTTTTTTACCATTCACTGTTCATATTTTCAATACATTTGTTGAATTTACAGTGTGATGTCATAACCGCTCGAAATTAATCAAATATCCTTTTCTCTCTGATTAATCGGAGTGGTATTTACTCTTCAGCTTCTCACACATCACATTGGGACGTAACCACTGGAGCAGATGAGTAAACCTTTAATAAATACTGTATTTTGACTTTATTTATTACTATACAAACATGCATTAGTGCAGCATATGTCGCTTTAAAATTAATTTAAAATAATTTTTTATTTGTGAATTTCTTTGCTGTTTAGGATGTGTGTGTGTGTATTTAGGGAAATATATTTTAAGTTAAAGGGATATGTTTTCTTTCATGATTCAGATAGAGCATGCGATTTTAAGCAACTTTCTAATTTACTCCTTTTATCAATTTTTCTTCGTTCTCTTGGAATGTAAGCTTAGGAGACGGTCGCTTTTTTGGTTCAGCACATGGGTAGTGATTGCTGATTGGTAGCTATATGTAGCCACCCCAATCAGCAAGCACTACCCAAGGTTTTAAATAATAACTATGCTGGCCCTAAGTTTACATTCCTGGTTTTTAAAATAAAGATATCAAGAAAACAAAGAAAAATTCATAATAGAAGTAAATTAGAAAGTTGCTTAAAATTGCATGCTCTATCTGAATCATGAAAAAAAAAATTGGGTTTCATTTCATATCCCTTTAAGGTTTTAGATAAGCATATACTCAGCACCAAATTACATAAGCAAAATAGGTAACTGCAATAATGTACAAAGCAGAAAGTCTACCATTACTTTCGTTATTCAACCTACCACTGCATGTTTCTCCAAATCCAAAAGTAGATTTTCTGCAGTTTCTTCTTTGCTCATCAGCAAGTGCTTCATCTCTGCTGAGCTGAGCCCCATTGTTTTTGAAGTATGAGATCCATCAACCTCCATGGCTGATCCTTCTTCCCCACAGACCTGAAGAATGGTTTAACACTAATCTATAACCGTTTGTTAACCTTCACAATGTCTACACTTCCTATTTGTAAACCTTCCAATTATTTACTTGCAGTTTATATTGTTAAATACAGTATTTTAGATAAATAGGGGTTAAGTAATTAGACATTATTTTTTATAGTGCAAACCAAAATGTGCTATAAATTTTTTTTAAAATATATATATATATATGGGGAGAGAGAGAGAAAGAAAGAAAGAGAGGAAAGAGAGAAAGAGAGAGAAAAAGAGAAAAGAGAGAGAGAGAAAGAGAAAAGAGAGAGAAAGAAAGAGAAAAGAGAGAAAAGAGAGAGAGAGAGAATGAGAAAAGAGAGAGAGAGCGCGAGAGAGAAAGAGAAAAGAGCGCGAGAAAGAGCGCGAGAAAGAGCGCGAGAAAGAGCGCGAGAAAGAGCGCGAGAGAGAGCGCGAGAGAGAGAGAGAAAGAAAGAAAGAGAGATATTATATTAGGGTTTCTTGCCATAGTTTCAGAATTTAGGATCTGTCTTAAAAAGTCCAAGTAAGATGAGGCCAACTCCCCAGTCTCTTTTCCAAGACCAGAAACGATACGCTTTAAAAGTGAATACAGGGCATGGCTGTGCTTCCTTAGTGAGCTGTTTGTTTAGAAAAGAAAAAAAAAGAAGTTATTAGCGATTCGCTTTAGAACAACATCTAAAAGAACAATGATCATCCAGAATGAAAAAGCTGCATATGAGGCCACTTTATATTTTTAACCATTATATTTGACTCTCAGGAAAAAAAACAAAAAGTTAAAAACCTCCCAGTAGGTGGTTGGGTATTTTTAGGGATAAAATAGAAAATATCGGTTTTCCAAATTAAACATTCTGTTCTTCCACTGAGGACAGGATGTGGCAAATGCAAGTCTCAAAGGTCTGGCATTTGCCCACCACTGGCTAACAGTGCCAACACCAGAATACACAAATAATTATACCAAAACATGTTTTACAAACGAAAAACTAAATTAAAAATAAAAAGTACCAATTTCTTGGCCTGAGCAATATAGTTTGTGCTCTGCATCATTAAGGTTAACCTAGCGGAAGAAAAGTCAGTGCTTCAGGGCTTGGGGGAACCCGCTACAACAGCTGTTTTTTTTTCCCTAGCCAGCAAACACTTCACTAACTTTATCAGCGTGGTCTATACTGAATACCTAAACCATAGCGCAATACAAACTAGATGTTTGGGGATCTTCTGATGCAGAATTTCATTTAAAAATCTTGAACTGTGTTTTCCAACATGACATAAGTATTGTATTATCTGTTATCTTACCCCACACTAAATATAGCAAAATTTAGTAATTAAACGCACAATAAAAAGACAATGCTATAGCACTTAAAATTTAAAATGAGCAGTGGGATATTCTCTGGCAATGTCCCGCCTCCTGTATCATGTGATAGCTATCAGCCAACCACAAAATGCATATCTATATATATATATATACTGTGCACTTTTGCACATGCTCAGTAGGAGCTGAAGCCTCAGAATGTGCAAACAAACATAATGTGCACATTTTGATAATTAAACATTTTGTTAATTGTGCATTTCCAGGATATTTAAAAAAAAAATAAAAAAAAAAAATGTACCTTTTTAAATTATAGAATCCATAATCATGTTCTGCAAGGAACATTAATGTCCTGATGCAGGTGAGCAGAGAAGCATAGCTGCTGTCCTTATTGGCCAGTGTCTCCATCAAGCTATCACAGATGGAAAGGAGATGGTCTTTACTGGGTAATGAATTAGCTATCTGATCAGACTCTGAAACTGGTCCTTCCCCAGAGACTGGTAAAATCAGAGCTATGTCCTGAAATAATAAAAAAAATTTTTTTATGCTTACCTGATAAATGTATTTCTTTCTTGATACGGTGAGTCCACAGATCATCATCAATTACTGTTGGGAATATCACTCCT
This sequence comes from Bombina bombina, assembly GCF_027579735.1. Classification (NCBI taxonomy): domain Eukaryota; kingdom Metazoa; phylum Chordata; class Amphibia; order Anura; family Bombinatoridae; genus Bombina; species Bombina bombina. The sequence continues at coordinate 987,376,949 of NC_069503.1, forward strand.
GGCCAGCAGGAGGAGTCAAAGAGCACCACAGCAAAGCTGTTAAGTATCACTTCCCTTCCCACAATCCCCAGTCATTCGACCTAAGGAAAAGGAGAGAAAGGAAATAACACAAGGTGCAGAGGTGCCTGAGGTTTATATAACAAAAAATTGTCTGAAAAACAGGGCGGGCCATGGACTCACTGTGTCAAGAAATAAATGAATTTATCAGGTAAGCATAAATTTTGTTTTCTTTCTAATGACACAGTGAGTCCACGGAACATCATCAATTACTGTTGTGAATCAATACCCAAGCTAGAGGACACAGTTGATAAGGGAGAGACAAGACAGGGAACCTAAACAGAAGGCACCCCTGCTTGAAGAACCTTTCTCCCAAAAAAACTTTAGCCGAGGCAAAAAATCCAATTCGAAAAATTTTGGACAGGGCATTCAGAGAAGGCCAAGTTGTAGCCTTGCCTTGTTCCAGAGAAGTCATTTTTGAAACCCACTAAGAAGAGATAGTAAAACAGTTTGCTGTTCATTCTGGATTCAAACTGCAAACCTTCCGCTTGCTAGGCAGCTAAGCTAACCATCAGGCTACTACAGCTGACTGTTCCTAGAGGAAAGAAATGTAATTCTCTCAGGAGACTGATGTCCAGCAGTCTCAAGCAAAACCAATAATACTTCTCAACCAGAAAGAAGAAGAAACAGAAGTTTTCTGACCTATACGTTTTATAGAGAAACAACAAGCAGGACAAAAAACTAGCAAAAGAGACGGATGGGAAAACAGGAGCTCTACCTGAATTCAACCCACAACCTCCTGCTTCAGGAGCAGTGGAGCTAACCACTACACCACATCTCCCAAGTTGCCTGAAAATAAAATATAAAAAGCAGACACAACCTCCAAGTTGTATAACAAACGTTCTTCAGAAAAAAAGAACTATGACAAAGAAAAGGAACAACAATTCCCTGACTAAATATTCTGTCCGAAACCACTTTAGGAAGGAACCTTATAACCGCCCCATCAGCATGAAAAAGAAGATAAGGTGAATCACACTGCAAAACAGAGTTCCAACACTCTGAGCAGAAGAGAAAACAATAAAAAACAAAACCTTCAAAGATAACAACTAAATATTTATGGAACACAAGGCTCAGTTGAGCTTGCTGCAACTTTAAGAACAAAAGATAAGGCTCCCAGGAAGAGCAACAAATTTAAAAGCACAGGCCTGCCAAAAAGATTGCACGTCTGGCACGTCTGCCAGCCGCTTATGCAGCAACAAAAGAAATGCAGAATTTTGACCCTTTCCAGTAGAAAAGGACTAATTCTAAGAATCCTGATCCTACTTCAAGAGTAGTCCTGGATTCACACCATCAAAGATATTTACGCCATAGCTTATGGTAAATCTTCTGTAACAGGCTAGTAAGCCTGAATCATGGTCTTAATGACCGACTCAGGAAAAAAACAGAATTTATGCTTACCTGATAAATTACTTTCTCCAACGGTGTGTCCGGTCCACGGCGTCATCCATTACTTGTGGGATATTCTCCTCCCCCACAGGGAAAGGCAAGGAGAGCACACAGCAAGAGCTGTCCATATAGTCCCTCCCAGGCTCCGCCCCCCCAGTCATTCGACCGACGGTTAGGAGAAAAAAAGGAGAAACTATAGGGTGCCGTGGTGACTGTAGTGTATAGAGAGAGAAATTTTTCAAACCTGATTAAAAAACCAGGGCGGGACGTGGACCGGACACACCGTTGGAGAAAGTAATTTATCAGGTAAGCATAAATTCTGTTTTCTCCAACATTGGTGTGTCCGGTCCACGGCGTCATCCATTACTTGTGGGAACCAATACCAAAGCTTTAGGACACGGATGAAGGGAGGGAGCAAATCAGGTTACCTAAACAGAAGGCACCACGGCTTGCAAAACCTTTCTCCCAAAAATAGCCTCCGAAGAAGCAAAAAGTATCAAATTTGTAGAATTTGGCAAAAGTGTGCAGAGAAGACCAAGTTGCTGCCTCACATATCTGATCAACAGAAGCCTCGTTCTTGAAGGCCCATGTGGAAGCCACAGCCCTAGTAGAGTGAGCTGTGATTCGTTCAGGAGGCTGCCGTCCGGCAGTCTCATAAAAAAAAACAAAAACAGAACTTTCCAAGATAGTAACTTGATATCTATGGAATGTAAGGGTTCAAATGGAACCCCTTGAAGAACTGAAAAAACTAAATTTAGACTCCAGGGAGGAGTCAAAGGTCTGTAAACAGGTTTGATTCTGACCAAAGCCTGTACAAAAGCTTGTACATCTGGCACAGCTGCCAGTCGTCTGTGTAACAAGACAGATAAAGCAGATCTCTGTCCTTTTAGAGAACTCGCTGACAATCCCTTATCCAAACCTTCTTGTTAGAAAGGAGAGGATCCTGGGAATATTAATCCATGAGAATCCCTTGGATTCACACCAACAGATATATCCTTTCCATATTTTATGGTAAATCCTTCTAGTCACAGGTTTTCTGGCTTGGACCAGAGTATCTATCACTGAATCTGAAAACCTGCGCTTGGATAAAATCAAGCGTTCAATTTCCAAGCAGTCAGCTGGAGAGAAACTAGATTTGGATGTTCGAATGGACCTTGCACTAGCAGATCCTGTCTCAAAGGTAGCTTCCATGGTGGAGCCGATGACATATTCACCAGGTCTGCATACCAAGTCCTGTGTGGCCACGCAGGAGCTATCAGAATCACTGAGGCCTTCTCCTGTTTGATCCTGGCTACAAGCCTGGGAAGGAGAGGGAACGGTGGAAATGCATAAGCTAGGTTGAACGACCAAGGCGTCACTAATGCATCCACTAGAGTCGCCTTGGGATCCCTGGATCTGGACCCGTAGCAAGGAACCTTGAAGTTCTGACGAGACGCCATCAGATCCATGTCTGGAATGTCCCATAATTGAGTCAACTGGGCAAAAACCTCCGGGTGGAGTTCCCACTCCCCCGGATGGACAGTCTGACGACTCAGATAATCCGCCTCCCAGTTGTCTACTCCTGGGATGTGAATTGCAGATAGATGGCAGGAGTGATCCTCCGCCCATTTGATGATCTTGGATACCTCTCTCATCGCCAAGGAACTCTTTGTTCCTCCCTGATGGTTGATGTAAGCTACAGTCGTCATGTTGTCTGACTGGAATCTTATGAATCCGGCCTTCGCTAGTTGAGGCCAAGCCCGGAGAGCATTGAATATCGCTCTCAGTTCCAGGATGTTTATCGGGAGAAGAGACTCTTCCCGAGACCATAGACCCTGAGCTTTCAGGGAATCCCAGACCGCGCCCCAGCCTAATAGACTGGCGTCGGTCGTGACAATGACCCACTCTGGTCTGCGGAAACTCATTCCCTGAGACAGGTGATCCTGTAACAACCACCAACGGAGTGAGTCTCTGGTCATCTGGTCTACTTGAATCTTTGGAGACAAGTCTGTATAGTCCCCATTCCACTGCTTGAGCATGCACAGTTGTAATGGTCTTAGATGAATTTGAGCAAAAGGAACTATGTCCATTGCTGCAACCATCAACCCTACTACTACCATGCACTGAGCTATGGAAGGCTGCAGAATAGAGTGAAGAACTTGACAAGCTTTAGAAGCTTTGACTTTCTGACTTTTGTCAGGAAGATCTTCATTTTTAAAGAATCTATTATCGTTCCCAAGAAGGGAACTCTTGTCGACGGAGACAGGGAACTCTTTTCTACGTTCACCTTCCACCCGTGAGATATGAGAAAGGCTAGAACAATGTCTGTATGAGCCTTTGCTTTGGAAAGAGACGACGTTTGGATTAGAATGTCGTCCAGATAAGGTGCCACTGCAATACCCCTTGGTCTTAGAACCTCTAGAAGGGACCCTAGCACCTTTGTGAAAATCCTTGGATGATCTTTGTGGATAGGAATATGTAGATACGCATCCTTTAAATCCACGGTAGTCATAAATTGACCCTCCTGGATTGTAGATAAAATTGTTCGAATGGTTTCCATTTGAACGATGGAACTCTGAGAAATTTGTTTAGAATTTTTAAATCCAGAATTGGTCTGAAAATTCCCTCTTTTTTGGGAACTACAAACAGATTTGAGTAAAACCCCCGACCTTGTTCCACAGTTGGAACTGGGTGTATCACTCCCATCTTTAACAGGTCTTCTACACAATGTAAGAATGCCTGTCTCTTTATTTGGTTTGAAGATAAGTTAGACATGTGGAACCTTCCCCTTGAGGGTAGTTCCTTGAACTCCAGAAGAAAACCCTGAGAGACTATTTCTAGTGTCCAGGGATCCTGAACATCTCTTGCCTAAGCCTGAGCAAAGAGAGAGAGTCTGCCCCCTACTAGATCCGGTCCCGGATCGGGGGCTACCCCTTCATGCTGTTTTGGTAGCAGCAGCAGGCTTCTTGGCCTGTTTACCCTTGTTCCAGCCTTGCATTGATTTCCAAGCTGGTTTAGTCTGGGAAGCGTTACCCTCTTGTCTAGAGGCTGCCGAGTTGGAAGCCGGTCCGTTCCTGAAATTGCGAATGGAACGAAAATTGGACTTATTCTTAGCCTTGAAAGGTTTATCTTGTGGGAGGGCATGGCCCTTTCCCTCAGTGATGTCTGAAATAATCTCTTTCAATTCTGGCCCAAAAAGGGTCTTACCTTTGAAAGGGGTATTAAGCAATTTTGTCTTGGAAGATACATCCGCCGACCAAGACTTTAGCCAGAGCGCTCTACGCGCCCCAATTGTAAACCCTGAATTTTTCGCCGCTAACCTCGCTAACTGCAAAGCGGTGTCTAAAATAAAGGAATTAGCTAACTTAAGTGCGTGAATTCTGTCCATGACTTCCTCATACGGAGTCTCCCTACTGAGCGACTTTTCCAGTTCCTCGAACCAGAACCACACCGCTGTAGTGACAGGAATAATGCACGAAATAGGTTAAAGGAGGTAACCTTGCTATACAAAAATCTTTTTAAGCAAACCCTCCAATTTTTTATCCATAGGATCTTTGAAAGCACAATTGTCCTCAATAGGAATGGTCGTGCGCTTGGCTAGAGTAGAAACCGCCCCCTCGACCTTAGGGACTGTTTGCCATGTGTCCTTCCTGGGGTCGACCATAGGGAACAATTTCTTAAATATAGGAGGAGGGACAAAAGGTATGCCTGGCTTCTCCCACTCCTTATTCACTATGTCCGCCACCCGTTTAGGTATCGGAAAAGCATCAGGGTGCACCGGGACCTCAAGGAACTTGTCCATCTTGCACAATTTTTCTGGGTTGACCAGATTGTCACAATCATCCAGAGTAGATAGCACCTCCTTAAGTAATGCGCGGAGATGCTCTAATTTTGATTTAAATGTCACAACATCAGGTTCTGCCTGCTGAGAAATTCTTCCTGTATCAGAAATTTCCCCATCTGACAAACCCTCCCTCACTGCCACTTCAGATTGGTGTGAGGGTATGACAGAAAAATTATCATCAGCGCCCTCCTGCTCTACAGTGTTTAAAACAGAGCAATCGCGCTTTCTCTGAAATGCTGGCATTTTGGATAAAATATTAGCTATGGAGTTATCCATTACTGCCGTCAATTGCTGCATAGTAACAAGCATTGGCGCGCTAGAAGTACTAGGGGTCGCCTGCGCGGGCATAACTGGTATAGACACAGAAGGAGATGATGTAGAACTATGTCTACTTCCTTCATCTGAGGAATCATCCTGGGCAACTTTACAATTTGTGACAGTACTGTCCTTACTATGTTTGGACGCTATGGCACAATTATCACACATATTTGAAGGGGGAACCACATTGGCTACCATACATACAGAACATGATTTATCTGAAGGTACAGACATGTTAAACAGGCTTAAACTGGTTAATAAAGCACAAAAACCATTTTAAAACAAAACCGTTACTGTCTCTTTAAATGTTAAACAGGGCACACTTTATTACTGAATATGTGAAAAACTATGAAGCAATTATCCAATCTTTACCAAATTTTCACCACAGTGTCTTAATGCATTCAAAGTATTGCACCCCAATTTTCAAGCTGTTAACCCTTAAAATGTGGAAATCGGAGCCGTTTTTAATTTTAACCCCCTTACAGTCCCAGCTACAGCCTTTGCTGCGACTTCACCAATCCCAGGGGGGTATATGATATCAAATGAAGCCTTCTAGGAACGTTTTTAGTGGATTCCAGACCCACACACATGCAGCTGCATGTACTGATCTCAAAAGAAACTGTGCAGTAATGGCGCGAAAATGAGGTTCTGCCTACTACAGAGAAAGGCCCTTCCTGACTGGGAAGGTGTCTTAAAAAGTGCCTGGTGCTAAAAAACGTTCCCCAATGTTATAAAAGTGTGAAATTCAACTTCAAACTGCATATAATACTTAAATAAAGCAATCAATTTAGCCCTTAAGAGTGTCTACCAGTGTATAGCCCATAATAAGCCCTTTATTCTGTTTGAGACTAAGAAAATGGCTTACCAATCCCCATGAGGGAAAATGACAGCCTTCCAGCATTACACAGTCTTGTTAGAAAAATGGCTAGTCATACCTTGAGCAGAAAAGTCTGCAAACTGTTCCCCCCAACTGAAGTTCTCTCATCTCAACAGTCCTGTGTGGGAACAGCAACTGATTTTAGTTACGGTCTGCTAAAATCATCTTCCTCTCACAAACAGAACTCTTCATCTCTTTCTGTTTCAGAGTAAATAGTACATACCAGCACTATTTTAAAATAACAAACTCTTGATAGAATAATAAAAAACTACAACTAAACACCACAAACTCCTCACCATCCCCGAGGAGATGCTACTTGTTCAGAGCGGCAAGGAGAATGACTGGGGGGGCGGAGCCTGGGAGGGACTATATGGACAGCTCTTGCTGTGTGCTCTCCTTGCCTTTCCCTGTGGGGGAGGAGAATATCCCACAAGTAATGGATGACGCCGTGGACCGGACACACCAATGTTGGAGAAATACACTTAGAGAGCACTAAGCGTACCATCTCCAAATAGTGAAACAACATTTGGAAGAGATAAAAGACCCTGATCAGAAGGTCCCTACTCAGAGGCCATATTCAAGGAGGAACAAATGACATCTCCTCTAGGTAAGCATACTAAGTCCTGCAAAGGTCGTGCAGGGACAATAAAAATTATTGACGCTCTCTCCTGATTGATACGAGCAATGACTCATGAAAGGAGGACAACCGGAGGAAACAGGTATGTCAGCCTGAACCCTGAGGAACTGTCCGAGCATCTGTCAAAGTGACATAAGGTTCTCTCACAACATACCGATGCCACTTGGCAATTTTCCGAGACGCCCTCAGATCCAACTCCGACACCCCCATTTGAAGGTTAAGTTGGAGGATACCTCTGGAAGAGTTCCTACTCCCCAGGATGCTACCCAGTTGTCAACTCCAGGAAAGTGGATGACAAAAAGACAACAAATGAGAGCTTTCGCCTACTGAACAATCCAAGTTACCTCCTACATGGCTAAGTACCTCTGAATTTCTCCCTGGTGGTTGATGTAAACCATTGAGGAGGTATTGTCAGACTGGAATCAAGCTAAGGACAACTGAGGCCAAGTTATCAGAGCATTGTAAAACGCTCTCAACTTCAATATGATAAGGAGGAGAGTAGACACATCTTCGCCGAAAGCAAGACTTAGACATCCAGTCCAGATCGTTGGCGTCCGTGGTCACATCACCCAGGAATGTCTCTAGAAACATGCGCCCTGAGACAGATATTTCTGAGAAACCACTATGGAAGATAGTCTATATTCAACCTCTCCATTCTATGGAAAATAGCAAAAGGGATTGATGACCATACATTGAGTCACTGAAAGTGAGATAAAATCAACTTCAGGAAGATCCCAACCTTCAGGATGTAAAATAGCTAAGGCTATCCACTGATAGCTGGGCATGTAAATAAGTAAAATGAATAAATCCTAGATATCTGACTTTTGTAAGAATCTTCTCCTATAAAGATCATCTATTAAGCTAACAAATCCACCTTGTAGATGAAAACTTCTCCGAATTCATCTGTCATCCATGAGAAAGAAAATTGGACAAGACCTCCTGAAAGAGATATTGCTCGAAGAAGGATGACACCTGACTCATAAATAGTCCAGAAGAGCACCCTCTTCCTAGATGCCAGAATGAGAACAATAAAAACACCTTCTCCAGGTTTAAATTCGTTATAAAATGACCCTCCTGAACCAAAGAGAAAGGCTACTATTTTGAAGGTCAGAACCTGAAAAACTTGAGGAAAATACCTGGGTCTCTTTCCCAGACTAGAACTATCACTCCCAGAGAGGAATGTCCGAACCCAGTTCAAGGAATGTCTTTCACCATATCTGAATTGCAGATACTCTCAAAGGAGAAATTTGTCTTAGAGAGGGAAACTATAAATTGGACTCTAGACGATCTGACTGACACTGCATAAGAGAAGAGAAGAAACAGGAAAACTGTCTTTTAGACTCATTCTCTGGTCGAAAAAAAAAAAAAAAAATTTGCCCAAAAAGTTAGACAATAAATCTGCTATACCAAGTCCAAACAAAGTCTCATACTTAAAAAGGACCAAACCAGAAGCTAGGGTTTGGAGGAACGAAATATTTGAAACTGCCACTGCAGAACTATAAGCCTAGACCGTACCACTAAGATACCGAAAGGTTTCTCAGCTGACCAAAAAGTCAGCCACAATGTCCGCAGCTAACACAGCAAGTCTACTAAAATAAGACAATGCTATAAATGAACAACAAAAACTCCAGCCTCTTATCCATGTATCCAAAAGGGAACTAGCTACCCTTCATAGGAATCGAAGATCTCTATGCCATAGTAGAAAAACTCTTCTACTCAGAGCACCGTGCATTATACTGGAGTTAGCGACAGGAAAATCCCTTAAAGGACAGGAGACAGGGAGGAGGTATCCCTAGCTTCTCCTATTCCTGAGAAATATTCAAGGCACGTCAAGAACACGTCCTAGAAGGAACATCAGAGAAGCGCTGAGAAATGTGTAGCATATTATAGGGGGGTCTGTTATTATACCCTACCAATTTTGGTTCCTGATCTTAATATGCTTTTATGATCTTTTATTAAATTGGTTGTTGAACCTTTTAACTGGAACCCTCCTCGCTTGTCCTTTACCAATCACTTCCACTGGAAGTAATAAGCTGCTGAAAACCCTGCAGCTGTGTGCTCTTGCGATTCCTGAGATCTTGCTCTCCTGGGTATCTACTCTTGGAAGTATTTGCACTTGACAGAACAGTAAGCTGGGTTGCTGTAAAAATATCCAGCCTGCATCTAATAGCACTGTCTGAGTGCTCCTGGGAAATGTGAGTACCCTGACACAGAGTTTTTTTTCTGCAATTTTCCTACACCATTTACTACTGATACACACATGCGCCTCTCTATGTTCTTATTTTTGTTCCTCACAACAACAAGGGAATCAATGTTGTCTAAGTAGCCAAGATATCCTATAAAATTACACGAGGCGAATAAGCATACATCTGAAGGATAAGACTTCAGTATCGGATGAAGGAATTACACTGTCCAATTCTGAGAATTACACCCTCAGAAAAACTACCGGCGAATCTCCTCTACTCAGAAGAGAGAACCACCTGCGAAGAAGAAAGAGGAACAGAAACCTTACCATCAGAAATATAACATATCCTCTCGCATATTTCCAGAAATTAAGGAAAAAACAGGCAAAACCGCAGATATTGCAGAAGATGCAAAATCTGTAAGCAAACATACTCCTCCTGGATACTTAGAGGAACCGCAGGGCACTGAACAGCATCACCCTAGGAGACATAAGGTTCAGCTTAATATATACCATCAATAGTTTGACTGACAAGGAGGTAAAGAAACATCTAGACTAAAGCTATTCTATTTTAAATACATATTAAAGTATTGAAAATAATCTATATTAACATCTATATTATTCCATAATATATATATATATATGTATAGAAATACAGACATTAAAATAAACCTTTATATGATAAAATAAAGACATTAGTATCGGTATAAACATTTAATATTTCTAGCAACGATTCTCAATGCCTCTAAGGCAAAAAAGACCACCACCTATGGCTATATCACAAAGAAAAAGTGAATGCGATATATACAACATCCGACATCAAGGGATACGAAACATAACAATAACTCCATGCCGGAGAAACGAGGCGGGATCCTCTTGCATATTAAAATATAATACACAGACATATCTAAAAACATGGTGCCATTCCGATAACTTGAAGGAGGCGTGGCCAAAAACGGCACGGAATGGAAACTGGATTTATCTCCCTCATTCTGTCTACTAACTTAAATAAAAAGGTTTTCCTTCCAGGGAAGTCTCGCTTCCCTGCCGGATCAAGGATAAGTTCCCGAAACAGTACATAGGCATAATCTAGCAGTTTCCACACCCTACCGCTCTGATAAGTATTTCTAAGAGTGGGGAAGGAGGATACAAATGTGTGGCGTGCTCAGTCTTCTCTCATTAAAGAAACAAACACAACTATGCGGCCCCTTAGAAAGGCGCCATTTGCGCTCTCCTAACATTCTGATACTTCTTAGACACTCATAAACCAAACGGGGCTGCTTAGCTTACATGATAACGCTAGTGCCACATAATTTACATTCTGTACAGAAACATAATAAAAAACATAATTTATGTAAGAACTTACCTGATAAATTCATTTCTTTCATATTAGCAAGAGTCCATGAGCTAGTGACGTATGGGATATACATTCCTACCAGGAGGGGCAAAGTTTCCCAAACCTCAAAATGCCTATAAATACACCCCTCACCACACCCACAATTCAGTTTAACGAATAGCCAAGAAGTGGGGTGATAAAAAAGTGCGAAAGCATATAAAATAAGGAATTGGAATAATTGTGCTTTATACAAAAATCATAACCTCCACAAAAAAGGGTGGGCCTCATGGACTCTTGCTAATATGAAAGAAATGAATTTATCAGGTAAGTTCTTACATAAATTATGTTTTCTTTCATGTAATTAGCAAGAGTCCATGAGCTAGTGATGTATGGGATAATGATTACCCAAGATGTGGATCTTTCCACGCAAGAGTCACTAGAGAGGGAGGGATAAAATAAAGACATCCAATTCCTGCTGAAAATAATCCACACCCAAAATAAAGTTTAATGAAAAACATAAGCAGAAGATTCAAACTGAAACCGCTGCCTGAAGTACTTTTCTACCAAAAACTGCTTCAGAAGAAGAAAATACATCAAAATGGTAGAATTTAGTAAAAGTATGCAAAGAGGGCCAAGTTGCTGCTTTGCAAATCTGATCAATCGAAGCTTCATTCCTAAACGCCCAGGAAGTAGAAACTGACCTAGTAGAATGAGCTGTAATCCTTTGAGGCGGAGTTTTACCCGACTCAACATAGGCAAGATAAATTAAAGATTTCAACCAAGATGCCAAAGAAATGGCAGAAGCTTTCTGGCCTTTTCTAGAACCGGAAAAGATAACAAATAAACTAGAAGTCTTTCGGAAAGACTTAGTAGCTTCAACATAATATTTCAAAGCTCTAACAACATCCAAAGAATGTAACGATTTCTCCTTAGAATTCTTAGGATTAGGACATAATGAAGGAACCACAATTTCTCTACTAATGTTGTTGGAATTCACAACTTTAGGTAAAAATTCAAAAGAAGTTCGCAACACTGCCTTATCCTGATGAAAAATCAGAAAAGGAGACTCACAAGAAAGAGCAGATAATTCAGAAACTCTTCTGGCAGAAGAGATTGCCAAAAGGAACAAAACTTTCCAAGAAAGTAATTTAATGTCCAATGAATGCATAGGTTCAAACGGAGGAGCTTGAAGAGCCCCCAAAACCAAATTCAAACTCCAAGGAGGAGAAATTGACTTAATGACAGGTTTTATACGAACCAAAGCTTGTACAAAACAATGAATATCAGGAAGATTAGCAATCTTTCTGTGAAAAAGAACAGAAAGAGCAGAGATTTGTCCTTTCAAGGAACTTGCGGACAAACCTTTATCTAAACCATCCTGAAGAAACTGTAAAATTCTTGGAATTCTAAAAGAATGCCAAGAAAAATGATGAGAAAGACACCAAGAAATATAAGTCTTCCAGACTCTATAATATATCTCTCTGGATACAGATTTACGAGCCTGTAACATAGTATTAATCACAGAGTCAGAGAAACCTCTTTGACTAAGAATCAAGCGTTCAATCTCCATACCTTTAAATTTAAGGATTTGAGATCCTGATGGAAAAAAAGGACCTTGCGACAGAAGGTCTGGTCGTAGCGGAAGAGTCCACGGATGGCAAAAGGCCATCCGGACAAGATCCGCATACCAAAACCTGTGAGGCCATGCCGGAGCTACCAGCAGAACAAACGAGCATTCCTTCAGAATCTTGGAGATTACTCTTGGAAGAAGAACTAGAGGCGGAAAGATATAAGCAGGATGATACTTCCAAGGAAGTGATAATGCATCCACTGCTTCCGCCTGAGGATCCCGGGATCTGGACAGATACCTGGGAAGTTTCTTGTTTAGATGAGACGCCATCAGATCTATTTCTGGAAGCTCCCATATTTGAACAATCTGAAGAAATACCTCTGGGTGAAGAGACCATTCACCCGGATGCAACGTTTGGCGACTGAGATAATCCGCTTCCCAATTGTCTATACCTGGGATATGAACCGCAGAGATTAGACAGGAGCTGGATTCCGCCCAAACCAGAATTCGAGATACTTCTTTCATAGCCAGAGGACTGTGAGTCCCTCCTTGATGATTGATGTATGCCACAGTTGTGACATTGTCTGTCTGAAAACAAATGAACGATTCTCTCTTCAGAAGAGGCCAAGACTGAAGAGCTCTGAAAATTGCACGGAGTTCCAAAATATTGATCGGTAATCTCACCTCCTGAGATTCCCAAACTCCTTGTGCCGTCAGAGATCCCCACACAGCTCCCCAACCTGTGAGACTTGCATCTGTTGAAATTACAGTCCAGGTCGGAAGCACAAAAGAAGCCCCCTGAATTAAACGATGGTGATCTGTCCACCACGTTAGAGAGTGTCGTACAATCGGTTTTAAAGATATTAATTGAGATATCTTTGTGTAATCCCTGCACCATTGATTCAGCATACAGAGCTGAAGAGTTCGCATGTGAAAACGAGCAAAGGGGATCGCGTCCGATGCAGCAGTCATAAGACCTAGAATTTCCATGCATAAGGCTACCGAAGGGAATGATTGTGACTGAAGGTTTCGACAAGCTGAAATCAATTTTAGACGTCTCTTGTCTGTTAAAGACAGAGTCATGGACACTGAATCTATCTGGAAACCCAGAAAAGTTACCCTTGTCTGAGGAATCAATGAACTTTTTGGTAAATTGATCCTCCAACCATGATCTTGAAGAAACAACACAAGTCGATTCGTATGAGATTCTGCTAAATGTAAAGACTGAGCAAGTACCAAGATATCGTCCAAATAAGGAAATACCACAATACCCTGTTCTCTGATTACAGACAGAAGGGCACCGAGAACTTTTGAAAAAATTCTTGGAGCTGTAGCTAGGCCAAACGGCAGAGCCACAAACTGGTAATGCTTGTCCAGAAAAGAGAATCTCAGAAACTGATAATGATCTCGATGAATCGGAATATGCAGATAAGCATCCTGTAAATCTATTGTGGACATATAATGCCCTTGCTGAACAAAAGGCAAGATAGTCCTTACAGTTACCATTTTGAACGTTGGTATCCTTACATAACGATTCAATATTTTTAGATCCAGAACTGGTCTGAAGGAATTCTCCTTCTTTGGTACAATGAAGAGATTTGAATAAAACCCCATCCCCTGTTCCAGAACTGGAACTGGCATAATTACTCCAGCCAACTCTAGATCTGAAACACAATTCAGAAATGCTTGAGCTTTCACTGGATTTACTGGGACACGGGAAAGAAAAAATCTCTTTGCAGGAGGTCTCATCTTGAAACCAATTCTGTACCCTTCTGAAACAATGTTCTGAATCCAAAGATTGTGAACAGAATTGATCCAAATTTCTTTGAAAAAATGTAACCTGCCCCCTACCAGCTGAGCTGGAATGAGGGCCGCACCTTCATGTGGACTTAGAAGCAGGCTTTGCTTTTCTAGAAGGCTTGGATTTATTCCAGACTGGAGATGGTTTCCAAACTGAAACTGCTCCTGAGGATGAAGGATCAGGCTTTTGTTCTTTGTTGAAACGAAAGGAACGAAAACGATTATTAGCCCTGTTTTTACCCTTAGATTTTTTATCCTGTGGTAAAAAAGTTCCTTTCCCACCAGTAACACTTGAGATAATGGAATCCAACTGAGAACTAAATAATTTGTTACCCTGGAAAGAAATGGAAAGTAGAGTTGATTTAGAAGCCATATCAGCATTCCAAGTTTTAAGCCATAAAGCTCTTCTAGCTAAAATAGCTAGAGACATAAACCTGACATCAACTCTGATAATATCAAAAATGGCATCACAGATAAAATTATTAGCATGCTGAAGAAGAAGAATAATATTATGAGAATCATGATCTGTTACTTGTTGCGCTAAAGTCTCCAACCAAAAAGTTGAAGCTGCAGCAACATCAGCCAAAGATATAGCAGGTCTAAGAAGATTACCTGAACACAGATAAGCTTTTCTTAGAAAGGATTCAATTTTCCTATCTAAAGGATCTTTAAACGAAGTACCATCTGACGTAGGAATAGTAGTACGTTTAGCAAGGGTAGAAATATCCCCATCAACTTTAGGGATTTTGTCCCAAAATTCTAATCTGTCAGACGGCACAGGATATAATTGCTTAAAACGTTTAGAAGGAGTAAATGAATTACCCAATTTATCCCATTCTCTGGAAATTACTTCAGAAATAGCATTAGGAACAGGAAAAACTTCTGGAATAACCACAGGAGATTTAAATACCTTATCTAAACGTTTAGAATTAGTATAAAGAGGACCAGAATCCTCTATTTCTAAAGCAATTAGTACTTCTTTAAGTAAAGAACGAATAAATTCCATTTTAAATAAATATGAAGATTTATCAGCATCAATCTCTGAGACAGAATCCTCTGAACCAGAAGAGTCATCAGAATCAGAATGATGATGTTCATTTAAAAATTCATCTGTAGAGAGAGAAGTTTTAAAAGATTTTTTATGTTTACTAGAAGGAGAAATAACAGACATAGCCTTCTTGATGGATTCAGAAACAAAATCTCTTATGTTATCAGGAACATTCTGCACCTTAGATGTTGAGGGAACTGCAACAGGCAATGGTACATTACTAAAGGAAATATTATCTGCTTTAACAAGTTTGTCATGACAATTAATACAAACAACAGCCGGAGGAATAGCTACCAAAAGTTTACAGCAGATACACTTAGCTTTGGTAGTTCCAGCACTTGACAGCGATTTTCCTGAAGTATCTTCTGACTCAGATGCAACGTGAGACATCTTGCAATATGTAAGAGAAAAAACAACATATAAAGCAAAATTGATCAAATTCCTTAAATGACAGATTCAGGAATGGGAAAAAATGCCAACAAACAAGCTTCTAGTAACCAGAAGCAAAGAAAAAATCAGACTGAAATAATGTGGAGACAAAAGCGACGCCCATATTTTTTGGCGCCAAATAATACGCCCACATTGTTTGGCGCCTAAATGCTTTTGGCGCAAAAAATGACGCCACATCCGGAACGCCGACATTTTTGGCGCAAAAGGACGTCAAAAAATGACGCAACTTCCGGCGACACGTATGACGCCGGAAACAGAAAAGATTTTTTGCGCCAAAAAAGTCAGCGCCAAGAATGACGCAATAAAATGAAGCATTTTCAGCCCCCGCGAGCCTAACAGCCCACAGGGAAAAAAAGTCAAATTTTTAAGGTAAGAAAAAATGATTGATTCAAACGCATTATCCCAAATATGAAACTGACTGTCTGAAAATAAGGAATGTTGAACATTCTGAGTCAAGGCAAATAAATGTTTGAATACATATATTTAGAACTTTATAAATAAAGTGCCCAACCATAGCTTAGAGTGTCACAGAAAATAAGATTTACTTACCCCAGGACACTCATCTACATGTTTGTAGAAAGCCAAACCAGTACTGAAACGAAAATCAGCAGAGGTAATGGTATATAAATAAGAGTATATCGTCGATCTGAAAAGGGAGGTAAGAGATGAATCTCTACGACCGATAACAGAGAACCTATGAAATAGACCCCGTAGAAGGAGATCACTGCATTCAAATAGGCAATACTCTCCTCACATCCCTCTGACATTCACTGCCAGAGGAAACCGGGCTCCAACTTGCTGCGGAGCGCATATCAACGTAGAATCTAGCACAAACTTACTTCACCACCTCCATAGGAGGCAAAGTTTGTAAAACTGAATTGTGGGTGTGGTGAGGGGTGTATTTATAGGCATTTTGAGGTTTGGGAAACTTTGCCCCTCCTGGTAGGAATGTATATCCCATACGTCACTAGCTCATGGACTCTTGCTAATTACATGAAAGAAATGCTCCTAAATATTGAAATATTATATCTGAACCACAAAGACAATTAACCCCTTCCTTCTAGAATGTGCCTGCCAACTGCCTCAACCATCCATAAAGGATTTTGTCTCATTAAAAAGCAGAGGGTGTTAACCCCTTTAGTGCCAGCCTTCTAGCCATAGAAGAACAAAAAGGCACTTGCCGGCATTCTAGCCGTCCGGCAGTCAGACGACTCACAAAGTATGATAGGATGCCGCTCCTCACAGAGACCTGTGTAAAAAGAAAGACAGAGTAAGCTTACTCAGGCTTTCTATACCATGGCAGCAACATGTTAGGAACTTGAAAAGTGGGCTTTGCTGCATTTTCCTAACTGCTTTAAAGCCACCACAGCCCTGCTGAAGAGACTAACATGGAGTGCAGCTAGACCCAAATTGTGATGGAAGGCCAGAGCAATCTTGCCCAGACTTCAAAATAAAAAAAATCTTGATAGAAGAATCTTAATCAGGACGCCTCATTACTTCACCTCTTCCTTGTACTCGAGGCAAAGAGAATGACTGGGGGTTGTGGGAAGCGAAGTGATACTTAACAGCTTTGCTGTGGTGCTCTTTGCCTCCTCCTGCTGGCCAGGAGTGATATTTCCAACAGTAATTGATGATGATCCGTGGACTCACCGTGTCATTAGAAAGAAATCTCTATTACACAGGCCAGAACAAAAATGTTCATAATATAATTGTGTGTACACAGTTATAACCCCCTGCTTTTCAAACAAAGCTAGCCATTTTGAAATAGCTGTGAAATAAAGTTTTCATTCATGATTCAGACAGAGAATACAATTTTAAATCAACTTTCCAATTAACTTCTATTATTAAATTCTCTTCCTTTTCCTTTGTTGAAAAGCAGGGATGTAAGCTCAGGAGTATGAACGTGTCTGCAGCACGATATGGCAGCAGTTTTGCAACAATGTTATACATTAGCAGGAGCACTAGATCACAGCACTATTTCCTGTCATGCAGTGCTTCAGGCATGTGCACTCTACCTACCTAGGTATTTCTTCAACAAAGAACAACAAGAGAACAAAGCAAAATAAATAACAGAAGTAGCTTTGATTTTTTTTTAAATTGTACTCCCTATCTGAATAATAAAATAAAAATGTTGTGCTTCATTTCCCTTTAAGCTATCCAAGCACAAATGAATTGCATAATGTAACAAATTAATTTAATGATAATTTGAGCAACTATAAACAAATTTAATATTAGCCAATGTTAGCTTAAATTTAGGTGCCAGAAGACTAAAAAGACGCCCCACGTAGAAAAAGGGTAGGGAGCTGTGGACTCTTTCCAACGAAAGAAAAGGAAATTATCAGGTAAGCATAATTTATGTTTTTCTTCCTAATTGGAAAGAGTCCACAGCTGCATTCATTACTTTTGGGAAAACAATACCCACCTAAAGAGGACACTGAATGCCAAAACAGGAGGGTACAATAGACGGCCCATTCTGAGGGCACCAAGCCAGAAACCCCTACCCAACAAAAACCCAGCTTTGTCCGAAGCCGAGAAAACTTTTAAAAGGAAAAGCCCAAGGGCACTGACCCGCAGATAGTCCAGAAGCCTAGCTAGAGGCCGCAATATCGGACTCGACTGAGCCAACAGTCCTCCAGGAGACACCGTCGCCCAACAGGTGGTCCCTCACCACTCACACCTCACTAATTAGGGGAACACCAGCCTAAACCCCCCAAAGGATAAGGCAAGGCAGAACCGAAGGGGAATCGAAAGGTAACCACAAAATCCATAAAAGGAAAACCCCCAATAGCGAGCCCAGCTCACAAAGACCCAAATGGGGCGCTGACAAACAAGAGGCTATGCACAGACCAAGCAGAAACCAGAGGCTTAGGACTGGGCATCAAACAGAGAAAACAGACAGGACATCCTATCGGATGAAAATAAAATACAAGGCCACCCACAGGTTAACGCCCAAGAAGAAACAGGCCTACCGCAGGACCAGCCAAACGGAGCCCTGATCTTCCCAAAAAAAACTGGGAAAGATCTCAATACATGGACAATCAGGAGATTACATCATCCCCACATGTCTAATGAGGTGCGCCATTCGAAGAGCAGACTGAGTAATCCCGTATCCGATAAGGATAGGGTCGTGCAATAACTGAAACAAAATTTTGTAACGAAAGGCACAACACTCAGGGACAGTCGCACCTGCAGGGAACTGTACAGTCCAAGGCGGAATACCTTGGACAGCAGGAGCAGGGAAGGGAAGGCACCACCCTGTCCTCAAACTCTATTCATTTTAGGAAATAAAGGTTCATCAGGCAATATGACCTCTGGAACCCCTGAATTTGCCAAAAACTTCCTTTAGAAGAAACACAAATTCCTAAAACTAAAGTCTAGTTCCTCCGCAGCTGGAGGTTGAGAGGCAGCAGACTCCGACTCAGAAAGTTTATACTCTGAAGTCTCAGACAGGACCGCATCCTCGGATAACCTTATCAGTTAAATCCAAAACTTATTTGATGTACTCTGGGAAGGAGTGCAGTATGTAACCCTTCGCTTGTGCTTAGCAGGGCGAGGAAAAGCATTAAGGCTGCAGACACCGCCGTCTGAACTGGGCCGTAACGTCCAGAGAAAAAAAGGCTCCCTCCAGATAGAGGATCCACAATGCCACGGCAAAACTGCATGAGTATAGAGTGTACAATGTAGGGTACGCACCTCACCGGACGACAACTCCTCAGAGGTTGATGGCTCTGTGGTATTAAACAGGTTTGATATCACATTATCAAGGAATATGGAACATAATTGAGAGGGGGAACTAGGGCCTCCTTATAATATAAACAGGAATTACTCCTTAGGAATAGAGGGAGCGCCCTCTAAAGTAACAGAATCCTCCATCACTGGTGGAATAACTGGAGACCTAGAGAAATAAAAACATAATTTATGCTTACCTGATAAATTCCTTTCTCCTGTAGTGTAGTCAGTCCACGGGTCATCATTACTTATGGGATATTAACTCCTCCCAAACAGGAAGTGCAAGAGGATCACCCAAGCAGAGCTGCTATATAGCTCCTCCCCTCTACGTCACACCCAGTCATTCGACCGAGAACCAAACGAGAAAGGAGAAACTATAGGGTGCAGTGGTGACTGGAGATAATTTAAAAATTTAGACCTGCCTTAAAAAACAGGGCGGGCCGTGGACTGACTACACTACAGGAGAAAGGAATTTATCAGGTAAGCATAAATTACGTTTTCTCCTGTTAAGTGTAGTCAGTCCACGGGTCATCATTACTTATGGGATACCAATACCAAAGCTAAATACATGGATGACGGGAGGGACAGGCAGGATCTCTATACGGAAGGAACCACTGCCTGAAGAACCTTTCTCCCAAAAACAGCCTCCGAAGAAGCAAAAGTGTCAAATTTGGAAAATTTGGAAAAAGTATGAAGAGAAGACCAAGTTGCAGCCTTGCAAATCTGTTCAACAGAGGCCTCGTTCTTAAAGGCCCAAGTGGAAGCCACAGCTCTAGTAGAATGAGCTGTAATCCTTTCAGGAGGTTGCTGTCCAGCAGTCTCATAGGCCAAGCGTATTATGCTATGAAGCCAAAAGGATAGAGAGGTAGCAGATGCTTTTTGACCTCTCCTCTGTCCCGAATAAACGACAAACAGGGAAGAAGTTTGGCGAAAATCTTTAGTTGCCTGTAAATAAAATTTCAGGGCACGGACTACATCTAGATTGTGCAGAAGTCGTTCCTTCTTTGAAGAAGGGTTAGGACACAATGATGGAACAACAATCTCTTGATTGATATTCTTGTTAGTGACTACCTTAGGTAAGAACCCAGGTTTAGTACGCAGAACTACCTTATCTGAATGAAAAATCAGATACGGAGAATCACAATGTAAGGCTGATAACTCAGAGACTCTACGAGCCGAGGAAATAGCCATTAAAAACAGAACTTTCCAAGATAACAGCTTGATATCAATGGAATGAAGGGGTTCAAACGGAACACCCTGTAAAACGTTAAGAACTAAGTTTAAGCTCCACGGTGGAGCTACAGTCTTAAACACAGGCTTAATTCTAGCCAAAGCCTGACAAAAGGCCTGAACGTCTGGAACTTCTGACAGACGTTTGTGTAGAAGGATGGACAGAGCTGAGATCTGTCCCTTTAAAGAACTTGCAGATAAACCCTTTTCTAAACCTTCTTGTAGAAAAGATAATATCCTGGGAATCCTAACCTTACTCCATGAGTAACCCTTGGATTCGCACCAGTGTAAGTATTTACGCCATATCTTATGGTAAATCTTCCTGGTAACAGGTTTCCTAGCCTGTATTAAGGCATCAATTACTGGCTCCGAAAATCCACGCCTTGATAAAATTAAGCGTTCAATTTCCATGCAGTCAGCTTCAGAGAAATTAGATTTTGATGTCTGAAAGGACCCTGAATTAGAAGGTCCTGTCTCAGAGGCAGAGACCAAGGTGGACAGGATGACATGTCCACTAGATCTGCATACCAGGTCCTGCGTGGCCAGGCAGGCGCTATTAGAATCACTGATGCTTTCTCCTGTTTGATCCTGGCAATCAAACGAGGGAGCATCGGGAAGGGTGGAAACACATAAGCCATCCTGAAGGTCCAAGGTGCTGTCAAGGCATCTATCAGGACCGCTCCCGGGTCCCTGGACCTGGACCCGTAACAAGGAAGCTTGGCGTTCCGGCGAGACGCCATGAGATCCATATCTGGTTTGCCCCAACGTCAAAGTATTTGGGCAAAGACCTCCGGATGAAGTTCCCACTCCCCCGGATGAAAAGTCTGGCGACTTAGGAAATCCGCCTCCCAGTTCTCCACGCCTGGGATGTGGATCGCTGACAGGTGGCAAGAGTGAGACTCTGCCCAGCGAATTATCTTTGATACTTCCATCATCGCTAGGGAACTCCTTGTCCCTCCCTGATGGTTGATGTAAGCCACAGTCGTGATGTTGTCCGACTGAAACCTGATGAACCTCAGAGTTGCTAACTGAGGCCAAGCCAGAAGGGCATTGAGAACTGCTCTCAATTCCAGAATGTTTATTGGAAGGAGACTCTCCTCTCGAGTCCATGATCCCTGAGCCTTCAGGGAATTCCAGACAGCGCCCCAACCTAGAAGGCTGGCGTCTGTAGTTACAATTGTCCATTCTGGCCTGCTGAAGGGCATCCCCCTGGACAGATGTGGCCGAGAAAGCCACCATAGAAGAGAATCTCTGGTCTCCTGATCCAGATTCAGCGTAGGGGACAAATCTGAGTAATCCCCATTCCACTGACTTAGCATGCACATTGCAGCGGTCTGAGGTGCAGGCGTGCAAAAGGAACTATGTCCATTGCCGCTACCATTAAATTACCTCCATGCATTGAGCCACTGACGGGTGTTGAATGGAATGAAGGGCACGGCAAGCATTTAGAAGCTTTGTTAACCTGTCCTCTGTCAGGTAAATTTTCATTTCTACAGAATCTATAAGAGTCCCCAAGAAGGGAACTCTTGTGAGTGGTAAGAGAGAACTCTTCTCCTCGTTTACTTTCCACCCATGTGATCTTAGAAATGCCAGTACTAACTCTGTATGAGACTTGGCAGTTTGAAAGCTTGACGCTTGTATTAGAATGTCGTCTAGGTACGGGGCTACCGAAATTCCTCGCGGTCTTAGTACCGCCAGAAGAGAGCCCAGAACTTTTGTAAAGATTCTTGGAGCCGTAGCCAACCCGAAGGGAAGAGCTACAAACTGGTAATGCTTGTCTAGGAAGGCAAACCTTAGATACCGGTAATGTTCTCTGTGAATCGGTATGTGAAGGTAAGCATCCTTTAAATCCACTGTGGTCATGTACTGACCTCTTTGGATCATGGGTAAGATTGTCCGAATAGTTTCCATTTTGAAGGATGGAACTCTTAGGAATTTGTTTAGGATCTTTAAATCCAATATTGGTCTGAAGGTTCCCTCTTTTTTGGGAACCACAAACAGATTTGAGTAAAACCCTTGTCCGTGTTCCGACCGCGGAACTGGGTGGATCACTCCCATTAGTAAAAGGTCTTGTACACAGCGTAGAAACGCCTCTTTCTTTATCTGGTTTGTTGACAACCTTGAAAGGTGAAATCTCCCTTGTGGAGGAGAAGCTTTGAAGTCCAGAAGATATCCCTGAGATATGATCTCCAACGCCCAGGGATCCTGGACATCTCTTGCCCAAGCCTGGGCGAAGAGAGAGAGTCTGCCCCCCACTAGATCCGTTACCGGATCGGGGGCCCTCACTTCATGCTGTCTTAGGGGCAGCAGCAGGCTTTCTGGCCTGCTTGCCCTTGTTCCAGGCCTGGTTAGGTTTCCAGCCTTGTCTGTAGCGAGCAACAGCTCCTTCCTGTTTTGGAGCAGAGGAAGTTGAAGCTGCTCCTGCCTTGAAATTACGAAAGGCACGAAAATTAGACTGTCTAGCCCTGGGTTTGGCTCTGTCTTGAGGCAGGGCATGGCCTTTACCTCCCGTAATATCAGCGATAATTTCTTTCAAACCGGGCCCGAATAAAGTCTGCCCCTTGAAAGGTATGTTAAGTAGTTTCGATTTAGAAGTTACATCCGCTGACCAGGATTTTAGCCACAGCGCTCTGCGTGCCTGAATGGCGAATCCGGAATTCTTAGCCGTAAGTTTAGTTAAATGTACTACGGCATCAGAAATAAATGAATTAGCTAGCTTAAGGGTTTTAAGTGAAATCTCATCTAATGTCGCTGAGTCAAGGGTCTCTTCCAGAGACTCAAACCAAAATGCTGCCGCAGCCGTGACAGGCGCAATGCATGCAAGGGGTTGTAATATAAAACCTTGTTGAACAAACATTTTCTTAAGGTAACCCTCTAACTTTTTATCCATTGGATCTGAAAAGGCACAGCTATCCTCCACCGGGATAGTGGTACGCTTAGCTAAAGTAGAAACTGCTCCCTCCACCTTAGGGACCGTTTGCCATAAGTCCCGTGTGGTGGCGTCTATTGGAAACATTTTTCTGAATATAGGAGGGGGTGAGAAAGGCACACCGGGTCTGTCCCATTCCTTAGTAATAATTTCAGTAAGTCTCTTAGGTATAGGAAAAACGTCAGTACTCGTCGGTACCGTAAAATATTTATCCAACCTACACATTTTCTCTGGGATTGCAACTGTGTTACAATCATTCAGAGCCGCTAACACCTCCCCTAGCAATACACGGAGGTTTTCCAGCTTAAACTTAAAATTTGAAATGTCTGAATCCAATTTAATGGGATCAGATCCGTCACCCGCAGAATGAAGCTCTCCGTCCTCATGCTCTGCATATTGTGACGCAGTATCAGACATGGCCCTAGCATTATCAGTATACTCTGTTCTCATCCCAGAGTGATCTCGTTTACCTCTAAGTTCTGGCAATTTAGACAAAACTTCAGTCATAACATTAGCCATGTCTTGTAAAGTGATTTGTAATGGCCGCCCTGATGTACTTGGCGTTACAATATCACGCACCTCCTGAGCGGGAGATGCAGGTACTGACACGTGAGGCAAGTTAGTCGGCATAACTTCCCCCTCGTTGTCTGGTGAATGTTGCTTAACATGTACAGATTGACTTTTATTTAAAGTAGCATCAATGCAATTAGTACATAAATTTCTATTGGGCTTCACCTTGGCTTTTGAACATATTGCACAAAGAGTTTCCTCTGTGTCAGACATGTTTAAACAAACTAGCAATTAGACTAGCAAGCTTGGAAATACTTTTCAACTAAATTTACAAGCAATATGTAAAAAACGTTACTGTGCCTTTAAGAAGCACACAAAAAAACTGACACAGTTGAATAAAAATGAACCGGATTAGTTATATAAACCAAATTTAGCAAAGGATTGCACACATTAGCAATGGATGATTAACCCTTAATATCAGAAAAAAACGTATAACAATTGACAATATAAGCGTTTTTATCACAGTCAAGCACAGTCTCACAGGTCTGCTGTGAGTGATTACCTCCCTCAAAACTAGTTTTGAAGACCCCTGAGCTCTGTGGAGACGTCCTGGATCATGCAGGGAGAAAAAGAAAAAGGGAGAAAGGCAGACTGTGACTGAATTTCTGATGCGTAGTAAAAGCGCCAAAATAGGCCCCTCCCACTCACACTACAACAGTGAGGGAAGCTCAGTAAACTGTTTTAATTTAAAACAACGACAGCCATGTGGAAAATAAAGCCCAAAACAATTTTCACCAAGTACCTCAGATAATTAAACAATTTAACATGCCAGCAAACGTTTAAAATCTAATATATGAAATATCATTAAAAAGCCTGCTGCTAGTCGCTCACACTGCAAGTTAGGCTAAAAATTATATGCATACAGTAATTTCCCAGTGAAGTGCCATTCCCCAGAAATACTTAAGTGTAAACATATATACATGTCAGCCTGATACCAGTTGCTACTACTGCATTTAAGGCTGTACTTACATTATATCGGTATTAGCAGTATTTCAAAGTCAATTCCATTCCTTAGAAAATAATATACTGCAACATACCTCTTTGCAGGTGAACCTGCCCGCTGTCCCCTGATCTGAAGTTACCTTACTCCTCAGAATGGCCGAGAACAGCAAACGGATCTTAGTTACGTCCGCTAAGATCATATACAAAAACTCAGGTAGATTCTTCTTCAAATTCTGCCTGAGAAGGAAACAACACACTCCGGTGTCGTTTAAAATAACAAACTTTTGATTGAAGATATAAAAAACTAAGTTTAATCACCACAGTCCTCTCACACATCCTATCTATTAGTTGGGTGCAAGAGAATGACTGGGTGTGACGTAGAGGGGAGGAGCTATATAGCAGCTCTGCTTGGGTGATCCTCTTGCACTTCCTGTTGGGGAGGAGTTAATATCCCATAAGTAATGATGACCCGTGGACTGACTACACTTAACAGGAGAAACAATATTTTATTCAAAAAAGGAAATTTATGCGTACCTGATAAATTAATTTCTTCTACGATACGACGAGTAAACGGATTTCATCCTTACTTGTGGGATATTATCCTCCTGCTAACAGGAAGTGGCAAAAAGCACCACAGCAGAGCTGTATATATAGCTCATCCCTTCCCCTCCAACTCCAGTCATTCGACCGAAGGTTATAGGAAGAGAAAGGAAAAGCCAAAAGGTGCAGAGGTGACTGAAGTTGTAAATAATAAAAACTACAATCTGTCTTAAATTGACAGGGAGGGCCGTGGACTCGTCGTATCCTAGAAGAAATGAATTTATCAGGTAAGCATAAATTTCCTTTTCTTCTACAAGATACGACGAGTCCACGGATTTCATCCTTACTTGTGGGATACAATACCAAAGCAACAGGACACGGATGAAAGGGAGGGACAAGACAGACCTAAACGGAAGGCACCACTGCTTGAAGAACTTTTCTGCCAAAAACAGCCTCCGAAGAAGCAAAAGTATCAAATTTGTAAAATTTGGAAAAAGTATGAAGGGACGACCAAGTCGCAGCCTTACAAATCTGTTCAACAGATGCATCGTTTTTAAAGGCCCATGTGGAAGGCACAGCCCTAGTAGAATGAGCCGTAATTCTTTCAGGAGGCTGCTGTCCAGCAGTCTTATATGCCAGGCGGATGATACTTCTCAGCCAAAAAGAAAGAGGTAGCCGTAGCTTTCTGACCCCTACGCCTTCCAGAATAAACAATGAATAATGAAGATGATTGACGGAAATCCTTAGTTGCCTGTAAGTAAAACTTTAAGGCACGGACCACATCCAGATTATGCAACATACGCTCCTTCTTAGAAGAAGGATTAGGACACAAGGAAGGAACAACAATTTCCTGTATCTATGGAATGCATAGGTTCAAACGGAACCCCTTGAAGAACACGAAGAACTAAATTCAAACTCCAGGGAGGAGTAATAGGTCTAAATACAGGCTTAATTCTAGATAGAGCCTGACAAAAAGACAACATCTGGCACATCTGCCAAACGTTTGGGAAACAAAATTGACAAAGCAGAAATTTGTCCCTTTAAAGGAACTTGCTGATAACCCTTTCTCCAATACTTCTTGGAGAAAAGACAGAATCCTAGGAATCCTAACTTTACTCCATGAGTAACCCTTGGATTCACACCAATAAAGATATTTACACCATATCTTATGATAGATTTTTCTAGTGACAGGCTTTCTAGCCTGTATCAAAGTATTGATGACCGAATCAGAGAATCCTCGCTTCAATAAAATCAAGCGTTTAATCTCCACGCAGTCAGCTGCAGAGAAATTAGATTTGGATGTTGGAAAGGACCTTGAATGAGAAGGTCCTGTCTCAAAGGAAGTTTCCACGGTGGCAGAGAGGACATGTCCACCAGATCCGCACACCAAGTCCTGCGTGGCCACGCAGGCGCCATCAGGATTACAGAAGCTCTCTCCTGTTTGATTCAAGCAATCACGCGTGGAAGGAGAGGAAACGGTGGAAACACATAAGCTAGGCTGAACTACCAAGGCACTGCCAAGGCATCTATCAGTTCGGCCTGAGGATCCCTCAACTTGGATCCGTATCTTGGAAGCTTGGCATTCTGTCGAGATGCCATCAGATCCAATTCCGGTCTGCCCCATCGGAGAATCAGTGAGGCAAACACCTCCGGGTGGAGTTCCCACTCCCACGGATGAAAGGTCTGTCGACTTAGAAAATCCGCTTCCCAGTTCTCTACTCCTGGGATGTAGATTGCTGACAGATAACAAGAGTGGTCCTCCGCCCAATGGATTATCTTGGATACTTCTATCATCGCTAAGGAACTCCTTGTTCCCCCGATGATTGATATATGCCACAGTCGTGATGTTGTCCGACTGGAATCTGATGAATTTGGCCGAAGCCAACTGAAGCCACGCCTGAAGCGCATATTGCTTTCAGTTCCAGAATATTGATTGGAAGTAGAGACTCCACCTGAGTCCAAACACCCTGAGCCTTCAGGGAATTCCAGACTGCACCCCAGCCCAGAAGGCTGGCGTCCGTTGTCACTATTACCCACGAGGGTCTGCGGAAACAAGTCCCCTAGGACAGATGATCCAGCGACAACCACCAAAGAAGAGATTCTCTGGTTTCTTGATCTAGATTTATCAAAGGAGATAAATCCGCATAATCCCCATTCCACTGTCCGAGCATGCACAGCTACAGTGGTCTGAGATGAAAGCGAGCAAACGGAATGATGTCCATTGCCGCTACTATTAATCCAATTACCTCCATACACTGAGCCACTGATGGCCGAGGAATGGACTGAAATGCTCGGCAAGTATTTAGAATCTTTGATTTCCTGACCTCCGTCAGGAATATTTTCATGTCTACCGAGTCTATCAGAGTTACCAGAAAGGGAACCCTTGTCTGTGGAACTAGTGAACTCTTCTCTATGTTCACCTCCGAACCTTGAGTTCTCAGAAAAGACAGCACTGTGTCCGTGTGAGATTTTGTCAGTTGATAAGTTGACGCCTGGATCAGAATATCGTCCAGATAAGGCGCCACTGCTATACCTCGCGGTCTGAGAACCGCCAGAAGTGACCCTAGAACCTTTGTGAAGATTCTGGGTGCTGTGGCCATCACAAAGTGAAGAGCCACGAACTGATAATGTTTGTCCAGGAAGGCAAACCTTAGAAACTGATGATAATTCTTGTGGATAGGAATATGAAGATAAGCATCCTTCAAATCCACGGTAGTCATATATTGACCCTCCTGGATCATTGGTAAGATTGTTCGTATAGTCTCCATTTTGAACAATGGGAAACTTGTTTAGACACTTGAGGTCTAAAATGGGTCTGAAAGTTCCCTCTTTTTTTGGGAACCACGAAAAGATTTGAATAAAACCCCTGTCCCTGTTCCGGTTTTGGAACGGGACAAATTACTCCCATGGTATAGAGGTATTTTACACAGCGTAAGAACGCCTCTCTTTTTATCTGGTCTACAGATAATCATGAAAGATGAAATCTCCCTCTTGGGAGAAAGTCCTTTAATTCCAGTTGATACCCGTGGGTCACGATTTCCATCGCCCAAGCCTGAGCAAAGAAAGAAAGTCTGCCCCCTACTAGATCCGGTCCCGGATCGGGGCCGCCCCTTCATGCTGTCTTTGTAGCAGCGGGCTTCTTGGATTGTTTGCCTTTATACCAAGTCTGGTTGGGTCTCCTGCTTTGTGGAGGAAGAGGAAGCAGAGGGTCCTCCTTTATAATTCCGAAAGGAGCGAAAATTATTTTGTTTACCCCTCATCTTAACAGACTTATCCTGAGGTAGGGCATGGCCTTTGCCTCCAGTAATGTCAGAAATGATTTCCTTCAATTCAGGCCCGAAAAGGGTCTTACCTTTAAAGGGATGACACATCAGCAGACGAAGATTTAAGCCATAACGCTCTACGCGCTAGAATAGCAAATCCTGCATTTTTCGCCGCTAATTTAGCAATTTGAAAAGCAGCATCAGTAATGAAAGAATTAGCTAGCTTAAGAGCCTTAATTCTATCCAAAATGTCATCTAACTGAGTCTCAACCTTTAGAGACTATTCCAGAACCTCAAACCAAAAAGCTGCTGCAGTAGTTACTGGAACAATGCAGGCCGTAGATTGTAAAAGAAAACCCTGATTAATAAATAATTTCTTTAGAAGACCCTCCAACTTTTTATCCATAGGGTCTTTGAAAGCACAACTGTCCTCGATGGGTATAGTTGTACGCTTAGCCAGGGTAGATATAGCTCCCTCTACCTTAGGGACCGTTTGCCACGAGTCCCGAATGGTGTCTGATATGGGAAACATTTTCTTAAAATTAGGAGGGGGAGAGAACGGCAAACCTGGTCTATCCCATTCATTTTTTATAATTTATTCTTTTAGGAACCGGAAAAACATCAGTGTAAGTAGGCACCTCTAGATATTTGTCCATCTTACACAATTTCTCTGGTGGTATCACAATAGGGTCACAATCATCCAGAGTCGCTAAAACCTCCCGAAGTAACAGACGGAGGTGTTCAAGCTTAAATTTAAAGGACGTAACATCCGAATCTGTGTGAGGTAACACATTCCCTGAGTCTGAAAGCTCTCCCTCAGACAGCAATTCCCTGACCCCCAACTCAGAACACTGTGAGGGTACATCGGAAATAGCTAATAAAGCATCAGAGTATTCAGTATTCACATTAATATCTGACCTATTGTGTTTACCCTGTAACACTGGTAATTTAGATAATACCTTTGTAAGGGTAAGTTGACATAACTGTAGCCATCTCCTGCAGAGTAAAGGAATTAGACGCACTAGAGGTACTTGCCGTCGCTTGTGTGGGCGTTAAAGGTTGTGACACTTGGGGAGAATTGGATGGCATATCCTGATTCTCTTCAGACTGAGAATCATCCTTAGGCACACTTTCTTGACCTAAAATATGGTCTTTACAATGTAAGGCCCTTTCAGTAAAAGAGGTACACAATGTAAGAGGGGGTTCCACAATAGCTTCTACACACATAGAACAATGAGATTCCTCAATGTCAGACGTGTTGAACAGATTAGTAATTACCACAGAAGTCGTTTAAACACTTTATTTATTGCTGTAAATAATTTTTTACAAAACGTGTACTGCGCCTTTAAGAAGTAAAAAGTGAACAAAGTAACTTAGATCAGAAAAAAAGTCAGTTTACACAAAAATAACCCCTGCACCTCGCCACAGCGCCTACCTGCCCCCAGGGTACTTCGAAATGATTAGCCAACACTCCGGACCAGAGAACCACTGTCCAGGAGCAACCAGAGTTACTGCTTGCTGCTTCTCAGTCAGAAGGAAGTGCGCATCTGA
This sequence comes from Bombina bombina, assembly GCF_027579735.1. Classification (NCBI taxonomy): domain Eukaryota; kingdom Metazoa; phylum Chordata; class Amphibia; order Anura; family Bombinatoridae; genus Bombina; species Bombina bombina. Next base: position 987,407,187 of record NC_069503.1, read on the forward strand.
GCGTGCCAGCTGCATGGCTCTCAAAGTGAAACCGGTATGTTCCATAACAGCCTATGAGCCTAACATCTCACACATAAAATCAAATAAACATATAAGATTATTATTCCCCCTGTTCAATAATCCACCTAAGGAGGTATTAACCCTTGATTCTGTAAAGATAAAAGGCGCCACACTGTGACCCTGTCTTCTGTGTTAACATTATGCAATAAAAAAATGAAACAATCTTACCAGAATCTACGCTGTGGAACAGGAACACGGCCCTTCAAGTGTGACAGGTTAGTAGCATCGCTCCTGACATGGACTTGAGAGAAGAAGCAGTCTGCGAAACTCATTAACGTCGATTTCTGTAGGAGCTGTTAATATGAGTCGGGATGGTGTCGCAAAGGGAAGCTCCCTCTGCATCTCCGGACTCTAACGTTCACCCAGGCCCTCAAGTTGAGAAGCTTATAGGGCTACTTAAAACTCCTGTCCCATTTGTGAAGAGTAGTACCCTCCATAAGAGACAAAACAAATTCTGACACTTCTCTGCTATCCTCCTGGGACGAAAGGCAAAGAATGACTGGGGGATGAGGGAAGTGGGAGGGGGTATTTAAGCCTTTGGCTGGGGTGTCTTTGCCTCCACCTGGTGGCCAGGTTCTTATTTCCCAAAAGTAATGAATGCAGTTGTGGACTCTTCCAATTAGGAAGAAAATTAGCAAGATGGCACGCCTATTATGTAGGTCCTTGGGAGAACTAATTATTGTAAATAATTTTTGAGTTGCTCCCAAGACATCACTTAAAGTGAAAGTCAATCCTAGCGAAATCCGGATAGTGGCGCCGGATTTCCCGCACGTTATTTGCCAAGAGGTGGAAACGTCTCCCGCAAAACAGTGATCTGCCGTGGGCTACCTCAGCAGCTCAATGCGGCAAATGCTTAAAACAAATAAAGGAGCTTTCTGCATGAAGTATTTTATACTTCATGCATGAAAGTTCACTTTATTTGTTCCAATGGTCAATCCTAGCGTTTCACAAACACTAGGATTGACTTTCACTTTAAAGGACCATTAAACACAGTAAAATAACATAAGCAACAAATGCATAATAAAAAGACAACGAAAAAGCATTTAGTTGGAATTTCAAATGAGTAATAGATCTTTTTTTGACAGATTTCAGCCAGTTAAATTTTTGCTTCCTAATGCATCATGTGACAGCCATCAGCTAAATCACAAAATGGATAAAAACGTATACTGTATATGAATTCTTACACATGCTCAGTAGGAGCTGGTGCCTCGGAAAGTTTGCATATGACCACTAAAGTCAATAAATTTTAACTTTAAAGGGACATAAGGGCTTAAAAAGAAAATGCTCTAATAAGCATTTTATTATTGCGCTACATATATAGCTATGTGTTTAAAGGGACATGAAACCCAAAAATGTTCTTTTAAGATTTAGGTAGAACATACTATTTTAAACAACTTTCCAGTTTACTTCTATTAAATCTGCTTCATTCTCTTTGTATAATTTGTCGAAGGAGCAGCAATGCACTACTGGTTTCTAACTAAACACATGAATGAGCAATGACAATCTGGATATATATGCAACCACCAATCAGCAGCTAGAACCTAGGTTCTTTGCTGCTCCTGAGCTTACCTAGATAAGCCTTTCAGCAAAGGATAACAAGAGAAGAAAGCAAATTAAATAATAGAAGTAAATTGGAAAGTTGTTTAAAATTGCACGCTCTTTCTGAATCATGAAAGAAAAAAAGTTGGGTTTCATGTCCCTTTAACTACTGCAAACAGGTTAAATAAATTCCAGTGCAGAAATACACAACTGGGAGATAAATGACCACATCGGGTGAGCCAATGACAAGAGACATATGTGGTTAGCCACCAATCACCAGTACTGTATTGCAGCTCCTGAATACATCTAGCTTTTTTATCAAAGGAAGGAAGGAAAAAGTAAATATGATAATAAAGTCAAAAGTCTTTTAAAATGTCATGCGCTTTCTGAAATTTAATTTTGACTTTAATGTACCTTTTAAAGGGACATTGCTTTCCCTTATACATTGCTTTCGCTTATACATTATATTTCAGCAGGAAGTCTGCATTCAGAATAAATGTAGCAAAATATGCATTGTTTCTTAGTCCAGAGAAATACCCAATTGTTAACTGCAGCGAGTATGATTATCTTTATCTCCTGCGATGTGGCCAGTTAGCAAAATATATAAATCAGCGCCTTTGTTAATCAAGCAATTGCTGTGCAACATATGACAGATTCTGAAGGTTATAGAATGCTCTTCCAAACTCTCTCGGGTAGTGAAAAAACAACAACAATTGCTAATATCTGTGTATCACCAAAAATACTTCTATTCAAAACTAAAATGCATGTAAAGAGAAAACCCCAGCTGTACCTGGTCACAGAGGTACTGCACAATTGATGCAATGTATTCGCCACACTGTTGGTGAATGACGTTGTCACCCGCAGATTTCAGAATAGTCAGTAGCTCCTGGAAAACCTCAGCGTAACGCTCATCACCTTTCCCTCCATTTATAAGGTGTAATATAGCAACTTTACATGCTCTGTGGGCCACCAGCGAGTCGAGAAGTGCAAGCAGTCGTGCAGTCTGGCCTGTGTACGGCTTCTTTTCTTCTGGACCACTGAAGTCAAATAATAAAATACACCAATGTCATCTCAAAGAAAGCACAAATACCATGCATAAAAACAAACAGTAGCTACCTAGGGAACAGATGCAGTGTCTAAAACAGGATAGTGCTTCCTTAAAGTGATTTTGTGAAACACTAGGATTTACCAATGCAGCAAATAAAGGGGACTTTGTGTCATGAAGTTTTAAATACTGACAATCTCAGAGTTCATAGAAGGAGACGGCAGCTTAAGAATGAATATGGTGAAGCTTTGTCTTAGTATTCTATTACTATGAAGATGGTGACTTGCCCAAGATCAACTACACTTGGAATACACAAGAGAATTAGCACTATATTTTGCAGAGGGATGTCATCACTTATGGATTAAAGTTGTGCGGAAGAGGATCTATTTCCCAGCAGGACAAAAACAAGGCCTCAACCACACTGAACATCTTTTGGAACATTTGAAAAGACGAAACACACATAACCCCAAATGTTTCCTTTGTGATTCAGATAGAGCATACAATTTTAAAACACCTTTCCAAATTACTTTTATTGTCTACTTTGCTTAGTTCTCTTAGTATCAAGTGTTCTCCCCAGAACCTTTTTAAGCTGGTGCACCACCCGGCTGATTTTACTGACCACCCGGATAAAATTGTAGCTGTTCTTTGGGGTTTCATGTTCCCTTTAACCCCTTAAGGACAAGGCCATTTTTCAATTTCTTTCCCTTAAGGACCAGGGTTATTTTTAGATTTCTGCAGTGTTTGTGTTTAGCTGTAATTTTCCTCTTACTCATTTACTGTACCCACACATATTAGATACCGTTTTTCTCGCCATTAAATGGTTAAATGGACTTTCTAAAGATACCATTATTTTCATCATATCTTATAATTTACTATAAAAAAAATATATAAAATATGAGGAAAAAATGGAAACAAAACACACTTTTTCTAACTTTGACCCCAAAAATATGTTACACATCTACAACCACCAAAAAACACCCATGCTAAATAGTTTCTAAATTTTGTCTTGAGTTTAGAAATACCCAATGTTTACATGTTCTTTGCTTTTTTTGCAAGTTATAGGGCAATAAGTACAAGTAGCACTTTGCTATTTCCAAACTACTTTTTTTCAAAATTAGCGCTAGTTATATTGGAACACTGATATCTATCAGGAACCTCTGAATATCCCTTGACATGTGTGTGTGTGTGTGTGTGTGTGTGTGTGTGTGTGTGTGTATATATATATATATATATATATATATATATATATATATATATATATACACACACAACCCAAAGTATTGATCTAGGCCCATTTTGGTATATTTCATGCCACCATTTCACCGCTAAATGCAATGAAAATAAAAAAAATCGTTCACTTTTTCACAAACTTTAGGTTTGTCACTGAAATTATTTACAAAAAAACTTGTGCAATTATGGCATATATGGTTGTAAATGCTTCTCTGGGATCCCCTTTGTTCAGAAATAGCAGACATATATGGCTTTGGCGTGGCTTTTTGGTAATTAGAAGGCCGCTAAATACCACTGCGCACCACATGTGTATTATGCCCAGCAGTGAAGGGGTTAATTAGGAAGCATGTAGGGAGCTTCTAGGGTTAATTTTAGCTTTAGTGTGGTGTAGTAGACAACCCCAAGTATTGATCTAGGCCCATCTTGGTATATTTCATGCCACCATTTTAACGCCAAATGCAATCAAATTAAAAAAATCGTAAAATTTTTCAAAAACATAATTTATGTAAGAATTTACCTGATAAATTAATTTCTTTCATATTGGCAAGAGTCCATGAGCTAGTGACGTATGGGATATACATTCCTACCAGGAGGGGCAAAGTTTCCCAAACCTCAAAATGCCTATAAATACACCCCTCACCACACCCACAATTCAGTTTAACGAATAGCCAAGAAGTGGGGTGATAAGAAAGGAGCGAAAGCATCAACAAGGAATTGGAAAAAATTGTGCTTTATACAAAAAAATCATAACCACCATAAAAAGGGTGGGCCTCATGGACTCTTGCCAATATGAAAGAAATGAATTTATCAGGTAAATTCTTACATAAATTATGTTCTCTTTCATGTAATTGGCAAGAGTCCATGAGCTAATGACATATGGGATAGCAAATACCCAAGATGTGGAACTCCATGCAAGAGTCACTAGAGAGGGAGGGATAAAAATAAAGACAGCCAATTCTGCTGAAAAAATAATCCACAACCCAAATCAAAAGTTTTAATCATATAATGAAAACAACTGAAAATATAAGCAGAAGAATCAAACTGAAACAGCTGCCTGAAGTATTTTTCTACCAAAAACTGCTTCTGAAGAAGAGAAAACATCAAAATGGTAGAATTTAGGAAAAAGTAAGCAAAGAAGACCAAGTTGCTGCTTTGCAAATCTGATCAACAGAAGCTTCATTCTTAAAAACCCAGGAAGTGGAAACTGACCTAGTAGAATGAGCCATAATCCTCTGAGGCGGGGAATTACCCGTCTCCAAATAAGCATGATGAATCAAAAGCTTTAACCAAGATGCCAAAGAAATGGCAGAAGCCTTCTGACCTTTCCTAGAACTGGAAAAGATAACAAATAAACTAGAAGTCTTTCTGAAAACTTTAGTAGCTTCAACATAATATTTCGAAGCTCTTACCACATCTAAAGAATGTAAGGATCTCTCCAGAGAATTCTTAGGATTAGGACACAAAGAAGGGACAACAATTTCTCTACTAATGTTGTTAAAGTTCACAACTTTAGGTAAAAATTTAAACGAAGTCCGCAAAAACCGCCTTATCCTGATGAAAAATCAGAAAAGGAGACTCACAAGAAAGAGCAAATAAAACAGAAACTCTTCTAGCAGAAGAGATGGCAAAAAGGAACAACACTTTTCAAGAAAGTAATTTAATGTCCAGAAAATGCATAGGCTCAAACGGAGGAGCCTGTAAAGCCTTCAAAACCAAATTAAGACTCCAAGGAGGAGAAATTGATTTAATGACAGGCTTGATACGAACCAAAGCCTGTACAAAACAATAAATATCAGGAAGTTTAACAATTTTCTGTGGAACAGGAAGAGCAGAGATTTGTCCTTTCAAAAACCTTGCAGACAAACCCTTATCTAAACCATACTGAAGAAACTGAAAAATTCAAGGAATTCTAAAAGAATGCCAAGAGAATTTATGAGAAGAACACCATGAAATGTAAGTCTTCCAAACTCGATAATAAATCTTTCTAGACACAGATTTATGAGCCTGCAACATAGTTTAATCACTAAGTCAGAGAAACTTCTATGACTAAGAATTCAATCTCCATACCATCAAATTTAATGATTTGAGATCCTGATGGAAAATCAACCCTTGAGATATAAGGTCTGGCCTTAATGGAAATGGCCAAGGTTGGCAACTGAACATCCGAACAAGATCCACATACCAAAACCTGAGCGGCCATGCTGGAGCCACCAGCAGCACAAACAATTGCTCCATGATGATTTTGAAAATCACTCTTGGAAGAAGAACTAGAGGCGGAAAAACATAGGCAGGTTGATAACTCCAAGGAAGAGTCAATGCATCCACTGCTTCCGCCTGAGGATCCCTGGACCTAGATAGGTACCTGGGAAGTTTCTTGTTTAGATGAGATGCCATCAGATTTATTTCTGGAAGCCCGCACATCTGAACAACTTGAAAAAAAGACATCTGGGTGAAGAGACATTTCTCCCGGATGTAAAGCTTGATGACAAAGATAATCCGCTTCCCAATTGTCTATACCTGGGATATGGACCACAGAAATTAGACAGGAGCTGGATTTTGCCCAAGCAAGTATCCAAATACTTCTTTCATAGCCTGAGGACTGAGAGTCCCACCCTAATGATTGACATACGCCACAGTTGTGACATTGTCTGTCGGAAAACCAATAAACGTCTCTCTCTTCAAATAGAAGCCAAAACTGAAGAACTCTGAGAATCGCACAGAGTTCCAAAATACTGATAGATAATCTCGCCTCTTGAGATTTCCAACCCCTTGTGCTGTCAGAGATCCCCAGACAGCTTCCCAACCTAAAAGACTTGCATCTGTTGTGATCACGGTACGATGGTGATCTAACCACCAAGTCAGAGATAGTTGAATATTGGGATTCAAGGATATTAAATGTGACATCGTAGAATAATCCCTGCACCATTAAAGGGACACTGAACCCAAATTTTTTCTTTTGTAATTCAGAAAGATCATGCAATTTTAAGCAACTTTCTAATTTCTTCGTTCTCTTGCTATCATTATTTGAAAAAGAAGGCATCTAAGCTTTTTTTGTTTCAGTACTCTGGACAGCACTTTTTTATTGGTGGATGAATTTATCCACCAATCAGCAAGGACAACCCAGGTTGTTCACCAAAAATGGGCCGGCATCTAAACTTACATTCTTGCATTTCAAATAAAGATACCAAGAGAATGAAGAAAAATTGATAATAGGAGTAAATTAGAAAGTTGCTTAAAATTTCATGCTCAATCTGAATCACGAAAGAAAATTTTTGGGTACAGTGTCCCTTTAATTCAGCATTAAAAACTGAAGAGGTTTCATATGAAAATGAGCAAAGAGAATCGAATCCAATGCTGCAGTCATGAGACCAAAAACTTCCATGCATATAGCTACTGAAGGAAATAATAGAGACTAAAGGTTCCGACAAGCTGAACCCAATAAAAATTGTCTCTTGTCTGTTAGAAACAAAGACATTGACACAATCTATCTGGAAACCTAAAAAAGGTGACCCTTGTCTTGAGGAACTGAGGAATCAAGGAACTTTTGGTAAAATGATCCTCCAACCATGTCCTTGAAGAAACAACAGAAGTTGAAAAGTATGAGATTCTGCAGAACGAAAAGACTGAGCAAATACCACGATATCGTCCAAATAAGGAAACACCGAGAACCATTTGAAAAAGATTCCTAGAGCTGTCGCTAGGCCAGAAAGGAAAAGCAACAAATTGGTAATGCTTGTCTAAAAAAAGAGAATCTGAATAAAAACAGAATATGAAGATATGCATCCTGTAAGTCTATTGAAGGCAAATAATGCCCTTGCTGATCAAAAGGCAGAATAGACCATATAAACACCATTCTGAAAGATGGTACTCTTACATGACAATTCAAAAAGATTTCCTATCTTTGAGACAATGAATAGTTCTGAACAAAACCCCAGACCCCGTTCCTGAAATGGAACTGGTATGAATACCCCAGATAACTCCAGGTCTGAAACACACTTCATGAAAGTCTGAGCCTTTACTGGAATAGCTGGAATATGCTAGAGAGAAAAAGACTTCTCACAGGCGGTCTTACTCTGAATCCTATTCTGTACCCCAATCTAAGAAGTTTGGACCGAACTGAACCAAACAAATTTAGAAAAGTCTTAACCTGCCCCTTACCAGCTAAGCTGGAAAAAGGGCCGCACCTTCATGCGAATTTGGGGGCTGACTTTGATCTTTTAAATGGCTTGAATTCATTCCATTTTGAAGAAAGCTTCCAATTAGAAACATGTTACTTGGGGAAGAATTAGGATTCCGTTCCTTATTAAGAACAAAAACTAATAAAAGCTTAAGATTTACTCTTAGAACTTAATCTTGAAGCAAAAAAACTCCCTTCCCCAGAGTAACAGTTGAAAGTATTGAATCCAATTGTGAACCAAATAATTTATTACCTTGGAAAAAAAGAAATCTGGATTTTAGAAATCAAATTAGCATTCCAAGATTTAAGTCACAAAGTTCTTCTAGCTAAAATAGCAAAAGACATAGATTTAACCTCAATTGTGAAAATATCAAAAAATGACATCACAAATGAAATGATTAGCATGTTGAATCAACTTAACAATGCTAAACAAATCATAATCCGATACTTGTTGCGCTAAAGTATCCAACAAAAAAGTTGAAGCAGTTGCAACATCAGCCAAATAAATTGCAGGCCTAAGAAAAGGACCTGAAAATAAAATAATTTTCCTTAGATAAGATACAAGTTTCCCATCTGAAGGAACTTAAAAATAAATACTATTTTCCATAGGAATAGTATTATGTTTAGCAAGAGTAGAGATAGGCCCCATTAACTTTGGGGATCTTTCCCCAAAACTCCAAAACTAACTGCTGGCAAAGGATACAATTTAAAAACCTTAAAGAAGGAATAAAAGAAGTCCCAGGCCTATTCCATTCCCTAGTATCAGGAACTGGAAAAAAAACCTCTGAAGAAACCACAGGAGGTTAATAAGCAGAATATAAATGTTAGCTAGTCTTAAATCAAAAGGACTAGTCTCCCTAATATCCAATATAATCAACACCTTTTCAACAAAGAACGAATGTACTCTATTTAAAAGTAAAAAAGTAGATTTGTTAGTGTCAATATCTGATGAAGGATATTCTGAATGAGATAAATCATCATCAGAGAAGGATAATTCAGTATGTTGTCGGTCATTTGAAAATTCATCAACTAAATGAGAAGTATAAAAAAAAGACCTTTACATTTTATAAGAAGGCGGGATGGCAGACAAAGCCTTTAGAATAGAATCAGAAAAATATTCTTATAAATTCCTAGGTATATCTTGTACATTAGATGTTAAAAGAATAGCAATAGATAATGCATTAATACTGATGGACTCTGCATGTAAAAGTTTATCATGATAACTTATTACAAACCATAGCTAAAGATAAAAATTCATAACATTAAAATAAATGAACTTAGCTTTCGTAGGACTGATATCAGTCATCAGGAATCCAACAGTGTTTTCTGATACAGGAACAGTTTTTGAGATATCTTGCAAATGTAAGAGAAAAAACAACATATAAAGCAAAATATCAATTTCCTTAAATGACCGTTTCAGGAATGGGAAAAAAATGCAAACAAAATAAGCCTCTGAAAACCAGAATGAAATAAAGACTTAAATAATGTCAGAAATCTGGCGCCAAGTATGACGCCCACAACCGACAAAAAATTTTTGGTGCCAAGAACGTCTGTAACAAACACGAGCGTCATAGATGACACAACTATGAGAAAATTCTCGGCGCCAACCAAGACGCCGGAAATGACGAAAATACGTCAACAAACGTAATTCTCGCGCCAAAAAAGTCTCGCGCCAAGAATGACGCAATAACTTATAGCATTTTGCGCACCCGCGAGCCTAACAGCCCGCAATTTAGAAAGAAAGTCAATTTTGAAAATTCCAGGTAATAATTTTTTTTTTTTAATTATTATAATATGCATTTCCCAAAATGAAATATACTGATAAACCTGAATCATGGCAAATAAAAATAACAAACATTATATTTAGAACTTTACAAATAAAGTGCCAAACCATAGCTGAGAGTGTCTAAATAAAGGAAAACCTACTTACCAAAAGACACTCATCTACATAAAGTAGATAGCCAAACCAGTACTGAAACGAGAATCAGCAGAGGTAATGGTATATAAGAGTATATCGTCGATCTGAAAAGGGAGGTAGGAGATGAATCTCTACGACCGATAACAGAGAACCTATGAAATAGATCCCCGTTAGGATGACCATTGCATTCAATAGGTAATACTCCCTTTACATCCCTCTGTCATTCACTGCACTCTGAGAGGAACCGGGCTTCAGCATGCTGAGAAGCGCATATCAACGTAGAAATCTAGCACAATCTTACTTCACCACTTCCATAGGAGGCAAAGTTTGTAAAAATGAATTGTGGGTGTGGTGGGGGGTGTATTTATAGGCATTTGAGGTTTGGGAAACTTTGCCCCTCCTGGTAGGAATGTATATCCCATACGTCACTAGCTCATGGACTCTTGCATATTACATGAAAGAAATTTTAGGTTTCTCACTGAAATTATTTACAAACAGCTTGTGCAATTATGGCACACATGGTTGTAAATGCTTCTCTGGGATCCCCTTTGTTAAGAAATAGCAGACATATATGGCTTTGGAGTTGCTTTTTGGTAATTACAAGGCCGCTAAATGCCGCTGCGCATCACACGTGTATTATGGCTAGCAGTGAAGGGGTTAATTAGGTAGCTTGCAGGGTTAATTTTAGCTTTAGTGTAGTGTAGAGATCAGCCTCCCACCTGACACATCCCACCCCCTGATCCCTCCCAAACAGCTCTCTTCCCTCCCCCACCCCACAATTGTCCCGCCATCTTAAAGGACCAGTCAACACATTAGATTTGCATAATCATCAAATGCAAGATAACAAGACAATGCAATAGCACTTAGTCTGAACTTCAAATGAGTAGTAGATTTTTTTTAGCAAATTTTAAAGTTATGTATATTTAAACTCCCCTTGTACCATGTGATAGCAATCAGCCAATCACAAATGCATATACGTATAGTCTGTGAATTCTTGCACATGCTCAGTAGGATCTGGTGACTCAAAAATTGTAAATATAAAAGACTGTGCACATTTTTTTAATGGAAGTAATTGGAAAGTTGTTTAAAATTACATGCTGTATCTGAATCATGAAAATTTAATTTAACCTGAGTGTCCCTTTAAGTACTGGCAGAAAGTCTGCCAGTACTAAAAACAAAATGTATGCTTACCTGATAAATTTCTTTCTTTTGCGATGTACCGAGTCCACGGATTCATCCTTACTTGTGGGATATTATCCTTCCTAACAGGAAGTGACCCCCCAGTTATTCGACCGAAGGCCAAGGAAGAAAAAGGAGAAACTATAAGGTGCAGAGGTGACTGAAGTTTTCAATAAAAAATACCATCTGTCTTGAATAGACAGGGCAGGCCGTGGACTTGGTACATCGCAAAAGAAAGAAATTTATCAGGTAAGCATAAATTGTTTTCTTTTGCATGATGTACCGAGTCCACGGATTCATCCTTACTTGTGGAATACCAATACCAAAGCTTTAGGACACGGATGAAGGGAGGGACAAGACCAGAACCTAAACGGAAGGCACCACTGCTTGCAAAACCTTTCTCCCAAAAATAGCCTCTGAAGAAGCAAAAGTATAAAATTTGTAAAATTTTGAAAAGGTATGGAGCGAAGACCAAGTCGCAGCCTTACAAATCTGTTCAACAGAAGCATCATTTTTAAAAGCCCATGTGGAAGCTACCGCTCTAGAAGAATGAGCTGTAATCCTTTCAGGAGGCTGTTGTCCAGCAGTCTCATAAGCCAAACGTATGATGCTTTTCAGCCAAAAGGAAAGAGAAGTCGCCGTAGCCTTTTGACCCCTACGCTTTCCAGAATAGACAACAAACAAAGAAGATGTTTGACAAAAATCTTTGGTTGCCTGCAAATAAAATTTCAAAGCACGAACCACGTCCAAGTTGTGCAACAGACGGTCCTTCTTAGAAGAAGGATTAGGACACAGAGAATGAACAACAATTTCCTGATTGATATTCCTGTTAGTAACAACCTTAGGTAGGAACCCAGGCTTGGTACGCAAAACCACCTTATCAGCATGGAAAACAAGATAAGGCGAGTCACATTGTAATGCAGATAGTTCAGAAACTCTTCGAGCTGAAGAGATAGCAACTAGGAACAAAACTTTCCAAGATAAAAGCTTAATATCTATGGAATGCATGGGTTCAAACGGAACCCCCTGAAGAACTTTAAGAACTAAATTTAGACTCCATGGCGGAGCAACAGGTTTAAACACAGGCTTAATTCTAGCTAAAGCCTGACAAAAAGCCTGAACGTCTGGAACATCTGCCAGACGCTTGTGCAACAGAATAGACAGAGCAGATATCTGTCCTTTTAAGGAACTAGCTGACAAGCCTTTGTCCAATCCCTCTTGGAGAAAAGACAAAATCCTAGGAATCCGGTTTTTACTCTAGGAGTAGCCTTGGATTCGCACCAATAAAGATATTTACGCCATATCTTATGATAGATTTTCCTGGTAACAGGCTTTTGAGCCTGAATCAAGGTATCTATGACCGACTCAGAGAAACCCCGCTTTGATAGAATCAAGCGTTCAATCTCCAAGCAGTCAGTTGCAGAGAAATTAGATTTGAATGCTCGAATGGACCTTGAATCAGAAGGTCCTGTCTCAGTGGCAGAGACCATGGTGGAAGAGATGACATGTCCACCAGGTCTGCATACAAAGTCCTGCGTGGCCACGCAGGCGCTATCAAAATCACTGATGCTCTCTCCTGTTTGATTCTGGCAATCTCTGGAAGGAGAGGGAAAGGTGGAAACACATAAGCCAGGTTGAACGACCAGGGTACTGCTAGAGCGTCTATCAGTACTGCCTGTGGATCCCTTGACCTGGATCCGTAACGAGGAAGTTTGGCGTTCTGACGAAACGCCATCAAATCCAATTCTGGTGTGCCCCATAGCTGAACCAGTTGAGCAAACACCTCCGGCTGGAGTTCCCACTCCCCCGGATGAAAAGTCTGACGACTTAGAAAATCTGCCTCCCAGTTCTCTACCCCTGGGATATAGATCGCTGACAGATGGCAAGAGTGAGCCTCTGCCCAACGGATTATTCTTGAAACTTCTATCATCGCTAAGGAACTCTTTGTTCCCCCCTGATAATTGATATAAGCCACAGTCGTGATGTTGTCCGACTGAAATCTGATGAATCTGGCCGAAGCCAGCTGAGGCCATGCCTGAAGAGCATTGAATATCGCTCTTAATTCCAGAATATTTATTGGTAGGAGGGCCTCCTCCCGAGTCCAGAAACCCTGTGTTTTCAGGGAATTCCAGACTGCACCCCTGCCCAGAAGGCTGGCGTCTGTCGTCACTGTAACAAAATCTGGCCTGCGGAAACACATTCCCTGGGACAGATGATCCTGTGACAACCACCAAAGAAGAGAGTCTCTGGTCTCTTGATCCAGATTTATCTGAGGAGATAAATCCGCATAATCCCCATCCCACTGATTGAGCATGCATAGTTGCAGTGGTCTGGAGATGCAAGCGAGCAAACTGAACTATGTCCATTGCCGCTACCATTAGACAGATTACCTCCATACACTGAGCCACTGACGGCCGAGGAATGGAATGAAGAGCTCGGCAGATGGACAAAATCTTTGATTTCCTGACCTCCGTCAGAAATATTTTCATGTCCACCGAGTCTTTTTTTTTTTTTTTACGTACACCTTCCACCCGTGAGATCTTAGAAAAGCCAACACTAAGTCCATGTGAGACTTGGCTAGTTGGAAAGTCGACGCTTGAATTAGAATGTCGTCTAGATAAGGCGCCACTGCTATGCCCCACGGCCTTAGAACCGCCAGAAGGGACCCTAGCACCTTTGTGAAGATTTGTGGCGCCGTGGCCAACCCGAAGGGAAGAGCCACAAACTGGTAATGCTTGTCCAGAAAGGCAAACCTAAGGAATTGGTGATGATCTTTGTGGATAGGAATGTGTAGATACGCATCCTTTAAGTCCACGGTGGTCATATATTGACCTTCCTGGATCATTGGTAGAATAGTCTGAATGGTCTCCATCTTGAAAGATGGGACTCTTAGGAATTGGTTTAGGATCTTGAGATCTAGAATTGGTCTGAAAGTTCCCTCTTTTTTGGGAACCACAAACAGATTGGAGTAGAACCCCTGCCCCTGCTCTGCTTTAGGAACTGGGCAGATCACTCCCATGGTAAAAAGGTCTTCTACACAGCGTAAGAACGCCTCTCTTTTTGTCGGGTTTACAATTGAGAAAGATGGAACCTCCCCCTTAGAGGAGAATCCCTGAAATCTAGAAGGTATCCCTGGGTTACAATTTCTACTGCCCAGGAATCCTGAATGTCTCTTGCCCAGGCCTGAGCAAAGAGAGAGAGTCTGCCCCATACTAGATCCGGTCCCAGATCGGGGGCTTACCCCTTCATGCTGACTTATTGGCAGCAGCAGGCTTCTTGGCCTGTTTACCCTTTTTCCAAGCCTGATTAGGTCTCCAGGTTGGCTTGGATTGAGCAAAGTTCCCTTCTTGCTTTGCAGCAGAGGAAGATGAAGTGGGACCACTCTTGAAGTTTCGAAAGGAACGAAAATTATTTTGTTTGGTCCTTGTCTTATTTGACTTATCTTGAGGGAGGGCATGACCCTTCCCTCCAGTAATGTCTGAAATGATCTCTTTCAGTGCAGGCCCAAATAGGGTCTTACCTTTGAAAGGGATGGACAAAAGCTTAGATTTAGATGACACATCAGCTGACCAGGACTTGAGCCATAACGCTCTACGCACTAAAATGGCAAAACCTGAATTCTTTGCCGCTAACTTAGCAAGATGAAAAGCGGCGTCTGTAATAAAAGAATTAGCTAACTTAAGAGCCTTAATTCAGTCCAGAATATCATCTAGTGGGGTCTCCATCTGAAGAGCCTCTTCAAGAGCCTCAAACCAAAAGGCAGCTGCAGTGGTTACAGGAACAATGCACGCTATAGGTTGAAGAAAACCTTGATGAACAAAAATTTTCTTTAGGAGACCCTCTAATTTTTTATCCATAGGATCAATAAAAGCACAACTGTCTTCAATAGGTATAGTTGTATGCTTAGCCAGAGTAGAAATAGCTCCCTCCACCTTAGGGACCGTCTGCCAAGAGTCCTTTATGGTGTCAGATATGGGAAACATCTTCTTAAAAAACAGGAGGGGGAGCGAACGGAATACCTGGTATATCCCACTCCTTAGTAACAATGTCCGAAATCCTCTTAGGGACCGGAAAAACATCAGTGTAAACCGGAACCTTTAAATATTTGTCCATTTTACACAATTTCTCTATAACTACTATAGGGTCACAATCATCCAGAGTCGCTAAAACCTCCCTGAGCAATAAGCGGAGGTGCTCTAGCTTAAATTTAAATGCCGTCATATCTGAATCTGTCTGAGGGAACATCTTTCCTGAATCAGAAATCTCTCCCTCAGACAGCAAATCCCTCATCCCTACCTCAGAACATTGTGAGGGAATATCGAATACGGCTACTAAAGCGTCAGAAGGCTCAGCATTTGTTCTTAACCTAGAGCTTCTGCGCTTCCCTTGCAACCCTGGCAGTTTAGATAAAACCTCTGTGAGGGTAGTATTCATAACTGAAGCCATATCTTGCAAGGTGAAAGAATTAGATGCACTAGAAGTACAGTACTTGGCGTCGCTTGTGCGGGCGTTACTGGTTGTGACACTTGGGGAGAACTAGATGGCAAAACCTGATTTCCTTCTGTCTGAGAATCATCTAATGGCAAATTTTTATAAGTCAAAATATGCTGTTTGCAATTTATAGACATATCAGTACAAGTGGGACACATTCTAAGAGGGGGTTCCACAATGGCTTCTTAACAAATTGAGCAATGAGTTTCCTCAGTGTCAGACATGTTTAACAGGCTAGTAATGAGGCAAGCAAGCTTGGAAAAACACTTTATTTAATGAAAAAAAAACACAATTTGCAAAAACGGTACTGTGCCTTTAAGAGGAAAAAAAGGCATACACAAACTGCAAAACAGGTTAAAATTGCTTCAAAATTTCCGAAACTTTAACAGTGTACCCACTAAGCTTTAGAAGGATTGCACCACAAGTAAATAAGCAATAAACCCCCAAATGAAAAAAACGGATTGATAAATGACTAAAAACCGGTTAAAACCCCTATTAGCACCTTGCCACAGCTCTGCTGTGGCCCTACCTGCCCTTAGGGAACGATAATATGAGGTTAAAGCTTCAATTAGGTCCTCAGAAGAATATCAGGACCTCTGGAGAAGTTGCTTGCTGCTTGACTGTATAACTAAATGCGCAACTGAGGCGCGAAAATAGGCTCCCCCCCCCCCCCACACACACAGCTCTCTAATCTTCCCCCTCTCACTATTTGGTGCCATTTTTCAAACTTTTGTTTATTTTTAATATATTTTTTTTTTTCTGTAGTGTAGCTGCCCCCCCCTCAATACCCCCCTCCCCCAGATTCCTTTTATAAATACAAATTTAACCCCCATCACCCGCTCCCACCACAGATCATCACCGGCTCCCACCACAACCGGACCGTTTAGATCGCGGGGGCGCGCGTGCACGTAGCCCCGCTCCCGCACGCACCGGGGACTAATCCGGAAGAAGATTCCCAGCGATGGGCCTCCCACCCTCCTCCCTACAGTTGCTCCCACCCACCAACAATCGGCACCATCGCTGGCCAATGCAGAGAGGTCCACAAAGTGGCCCTCTTTGCATCGGTGTGCCAGAAAAGGTATTGCCATGATGCCTCAATATTGAGGCATCACGGCAATACCTTGAAAGCGGCTGGAAGCGATCAGGGTCGCTTCCAGACGCTTTAAACACCTAGGTCGTACAGGGTTAAACCCTGTACGCTTGACGTTAAGGGGTTAAAGCAGACATTAAAGAAACATAAAACCCACAAAAAATGTCTTTCATGATTCAGATAGAGAATCCAAATTATAAAAGTTTCAATTTACTTGTATTATCAAATTTGCTTAGTTCCCATGTTAATCTTTGATGAAGAGATATCTAGATAGGTAGCGTGCACGTGTCTGGAGAACTACATGACAGGAAATAGTGCTGCCATTTAGTGCTCTTACTAAACTATAACATTGTTGAAAAACTGTTGCCATATAGTACTGCAGACACGTGCACGCTCCCGAACTTACCTTCCTGCTTTTCAACAAAGGATAACAAGAAAACAAAGAAACGTTGATACTATAAGTAAATTGGAAAGTTGTTTAGAATTGTATGGTATATCTGAATAATGAAAGATTGTTTTGGGGGTTTATGTCCCTTTAAACACCTGGATGTTTTTTTTTTTGTTTAACCCCTTAACGACCGACGACGTACGCCATATGTCCTGAGGAAAAATACACTTAATGGCGTAGTCGGTCTGGAAAGCAGCTGGAAGTGATCCTGATCGCTTCCAGCTGCTTTACGGTTATTGCAGGATGCCTCGATATCGAGGCATCCTGCAATAACCATTTTTACCCCTCCGGTGCAGAGAGAGCCACTCTGTGGCCCTTTCTGCACCGGCCATCGATGGCCGCATTCGTTGGTGGGTGGGAGCTGAAGTGGGAGGCGGGTGGGAGGCCATCAATGGGTTCCAAGGCAGAGAGGGGGGTGGGATCGGGGGCGCGCATAGACACGCGCAGGGACGGAGGGCGGGCGCGTGCACGGGGAGGGAGCGGGTGGGAACTGCTACACTGCAGAAAATAACAGTTTTGTAAGTGGGAGAAAGGGGGGGGGGGGAAGGGAATGCCCCTTGAAATAAAAAAAGGGATCTGGGAGGAGGTGGGGGGAAGCTACACTACAGAAAAAAAAAAAAAAAAAATCTATTATATAGTAAACTGTGTACTGGCAGACAGCTGCTAGTACCCAATATGGCTCCCAAGAAGGTAGAGGGGGAGGTTAGAGAGCTGTTTGGGGGGTGGGATCAGGGAGGTTGGGGGCTAAGGGGGGACCCTACACAGCAGCATATGTAAATATGCTTAAAAAACAATTGAAATGCAAAGATTCCTTTTATTTTAGTACTGGCAGACTTTCTGCCAGTACTTAAGATGGCGGGGACAATAGTGGGGTGGGGGAGGGAAGGGAGCTGTTTGGGAGGGATCAGGGGGTGTGATGGGTCAGGTGGGAGACTGATCTCTACACTAAAGCTAAAATTAACCCTGCAAGCTCCCTAATTAACCCCTTCACTGCTAGCCATAATACACGTGTGATGCACAGCGGCATTTAGCGGCCTTCTAATTGCCAAAGCCATATATGTCTGCTATTTCTGAACAAAGGGGATCCCAGAGAAGCATTTACAACCATTTGTGCCATAATTGCACAAACTGTTTGTAAATAATTTCAGTGAGAAACCTAAAGTTTGTGAAAAGTTGACTTTTTTTTTTATTTGATCGCATTTAGCGGTGAAATGGTGGCATAAAATATACCAAAATGGGTCTAGATCAATACTTGAGGTTGTCTACTACACTACACTAAAGCTAAAATTAACCCTACAAGCTCCCTAATTAACCCCTGCACTGCTGGGCATAATACACATGTGGTGCGCAGCGTCATTTAGCGGCCTTCTAATTACCAAAAAGCAACGCCAAAGCCATAAATGTCTGCTATTTCTGAACAAAGGGGATCCCAGAGAAGCATTTACAACCATTTTTTACATAATTGCACAAGATGTTTGTAAATGATTTCAGTGAGAAACCTAAAATTTGGAAAAATTTCACTTTTTTTTTTATTTAATCGCATTTGGCGGTGAAATGGTGGC
Organism: Bombina bombina; assembly: GCF_027579735.1. Classification (NCBI taxonomy): domain Eukaryota; kingdom Metazoa; phylum Chordata; class Amphibia; order Anura; family Bombinatoridae; genus Bombina; species Bombina bombina. The sequence goes on from NC_069503.1 coordinate 987,425,926, forward strand.
ATGAAATATACCAAAATGGGCCTAGATCCATACTTTGGGTTGTCTACTACACTAAAGCTGAAATTACCCCAAAAAGCTCCCTACATGCTCCCTGATTAACCCCTTCACTGCTGGGCATAATACACGTGTGGTGCGCAGTGGCATTTAGCAGCCTTCTAAGTACCAAAAAGCAACGCCAAAGCCATATATGTCTGCTATTTCTGAACAAAGGGGATTCCAGAGAAAAATGTACAACCATTTATGCCATAATTGCACAAGCTGTTTGTAAATCATTTCAGGGAGAAACCTAAAGTTTGTGAAAAAGTGAACAATTTTTTTTATTTGATCGCATTTGGCGGTGAAATGGTGGCATGAAATATACCAAAATGGGCCTAGATCAATACTTTGGGATGTCTTCTAAAAAAAAATATATACATGTCAAGTGATATTCAGGGATTCCTGACAGATATCAGTGTTCCAATGTAACTAGCGCTAATTTTGAAAAAAAGTGGTTTGGAAATAGCAAAGTGCTACTTGTATTTATGGCCCTATAACTTGCAAAAAAAAAAAAGGAAAGAACATGTAAACATTGGGTATTTCTAATTTCAGGACAAAATTTGGAAACTTTTTAGCATGGGTGTTTTTTGGTGGTTGTAGATGTGCAACAGATTTGGGGGGTCAAAGTAAGAAAAAGTGCGTTTTTTTTCCATTTTTTCCTCATATTTAATAAAAAAAATTTATAGTAAATTATAAGATATGATGATAATAATGGTATCTTGAGAAAGTCCATTTAATGGCAAGAAAAACGGTATATAATATGTGTGAGTACAGTAAATGAGTAAGAGGAAAATTACAGCTAAACACAAACACCGCAAAAATGTAAAAATAGCCTTGGTCCCAAACGGACAGAAAATGGAAAAGTGCTGTGGTCATTAAGGGGTTAAAAAAAAAATATGTATGCTTACCTGATAAATTTCTTTCTTTCTGGACATGGAGAGTCCACAACGTCATTCCAATTACTAGTGGCATATTCACTCCTGGCCAGCAGAAGGAGGCAAAGAGCAAGTGTCACTTCCCTTACCCATAACTGGGGTCATACAGCCGAAGGGAAATGGAAAAAGAAGATAACACAAAGGTGTAGAGGTGCCTGAGGTTTAGTAAAAAATTTATGTCTAATCTAAAGGGTGGGGTCGTGGACTTTCTATGTCGGGAACATTTTTTTTTATCAGGTAAGCATAAATTTTGTTTTCTTTCCTAAGACATGGAGAGTCCACAACGTCATTCCAATTACTAGTGGGAACCAATACCCAAGCTAGAGTACACGGAATGAATAGGTAGGGAGAACAAGACAGGTAGACCTAAACAGAAGGCACCACCACTTGAAGAACCTTTCTCCTAAAGGAAGCCTCAGCCGAGGCACAAGTATCAAATTTGTAGAATTTGGAAAATTTATGCAGAGGACCAAGTTGCAGCCTTGCAAATCTGTTCCACAGAAGCTTCATTTTTGAAAGCCCAAGAAGATGAGACAGCCCTAGTGGAATGAGCTGTAAGTCTCTCAGGAGGCTGCTGTCCAGCAGTCTCATAAGCAAAACGAATCATACTTTTCAACCAGAGGGAAAGAGAAGTAGAAGTAGCCTTCTGACCCTTACGCTTTCCAGAGAAGCAAACAAACAGGGCAGAAAACTGGCGAAAATCCTTAGTAGCCTGTAGGTAGAACTTTAGAGCGCGCACCACATCCAAGTTGTGCAACAGACGTTCCTTATGGGAGGAAGGATTAGGACAGAGAGAAGGAACAACAATCTCCTGATTAATATTTCTGTCAGAAACCACCTTAGGGAGAAACCCTAATTTAGTACGAAGGACTGCCTTATCCGCATGAAAAATAAGGTAAGGCGAATGACACTGCAAAGCCGAGTAGTCCGAAACTCTCTGACAAGTAGAGATAGCAATAAGAATCAAATCCTCCCAAAACAACAGATTAATATCTATGGAGTGCATTGGCTCAAACAGAAACTGCTGCTAAACTTTAAGAACACGGTTAAGGCACCAAGGAGGAGCAACAGGTCTAAATACAGGCCTGACAAAAAGAATGAATATCTGGCACATCCGCCAGACGCTTATGTAAAAGAATAGATAGTGCAGAAATCTAAAATTTCAGAGAACTGACTCGCAACCCTTTCTCCAGACCTTCCTGGAGAAAAGACACAATTCTAGGAATCCTGACCCTACTCCAAGAGTAGCCATTTGATTCACACCAATAAAGGTATCAACGCCATACCTTATGGTAAATTTTACGAGTAACAGGCTTGCAAGCCTGAATCATAGTATCAATGACAGATTTAGAAAAACCACGCTTAGCCAGAACTAAGAGTTTAATCTCCAAGCAGTCAGCTTCAGAGAAACGAGATTTGGATGGAGGAATGGACCCTAAGTTAGAAGGTCCTTCCTTAGAGGTAAGAGATGACATCTTCCCTAGGTCTGCGTATCAGATCCTGCGAGGCCATGCAGGAGCTAATAGAATTACCAACGCTCTCTCCTGATTGATACTAGCAATGACTCGTGGAAGGAGCGCAAATGGAGGAAACCGGTATGCTAGACCGAAATCCCAAGGAACCGCCAGAGCATCTATCAGAGCGGCCTGAGGATCTTTTGACCTTGAACCGTACCTTGGAAGCTTGGCGTTCTGCCGAGACGTCATCAAATCAGATCCAAGTCCGGCACCCCCCACCCACTTGAGAGTTAAACTGGAGAACACCTCCGGAATGAGAGCCCACTCCCCGGGATGAAATGTCTGTCTGCTCGGGAAATCCGCCTCCCAGTTGTCCACTCCTGGAATGTGGATGGCAGATAGATAACAATTTTGAGCTTCCACCCACTGAATAATCCGTGCCACCTCCTTCATGGCTAAGGAACTCCGAGTTCCTCCCTGGTGGTTGATATAAACCACTGAGGTGATAATGTCCAACTGGAACCTGATAAACCGGGCTAAGGATAATTGAGGCCAAGCCATCAGAGCATTGTAGATCGCTCTCAACTCCAAGATGTTTATGGGGAGAGCAGACTCCTCCCGAGTGACTTTGGAGACTAAGGGGTTAATCCCTTAGTCTCCAATACTTAGAAGACAAAAGCACTTCCCTGCAATCCAGCTGTCAGGCAGGACGACAGCTCACAAGGTGTGAAAGGACACATACTCCTCACAGAGACCTGTAAAAAAAGAAAGAACAGAGTAACCAACTCTGGCTTTCTATGACGAGGGCAGCAATTGTGTTGGGAAACCAATCAAGGACCACCTCACCAATTCCTAGCTACTTAAAAGCCACCACTACTCTTACTCAAGAGATTGACACAGCTAAACCCAAATCCTTACTTGCAGGGAAACGTACCCAGAAAAGGAAATATATCTTCAGACACCGAACTTCACCTCCTCCATTGACGGAGGCAAAGAGAATGACTGGGGGTTATGGGTAAGGGAAGTGACACTTAACAGCTTTGCTGTGGTGCTCTTTGCCTCCTCCTGCTGGCCAGGAGTAAATATCCCACTAGTAATTGGAATAACGTTGTGGACTCTCCATGTCTTAGGAAAGAAATAGTGCTTTGTCCCTCACTTTATAGAGGCCAAATGCAAAATCTATAATCTAGGTTTTCAAATGCTGCAAACTGAATATAGCAGCTGATTTGCAAAATTTCATAATTGCTTTTTGGCCTCTTAAGGAGTGTAGGACAAACTATTTCTACACAAAAACAAGGAGGTATTTAAAATATTTTTAAGGCACAAGGTGGTAAAACCAAATATCTGATTTTTGACTATGTACTAACATAAATATTATTGTATTAGTGAAAATGATCATTATATAGGTTATAGATATTATCTAACAAGCAAGAGACTGTTACCAGCAAAGGAACAGAAGTGTGCTCTATATAAAATAGAACCCATAAGGAACATATAATTAAGTTAGTAAATAGTACCTCTGCAGTTCCTCTACGATGAGGTCCAGCACTGTGCGCATGATGAGCAGAGAAGTGGGTGAAGCCAGATCACAAAGCTGGATACAGATCCGTCTAAGCATGTGCTGTAGAGGCTGACAAGAAGTCCCAGAGAGGGCCCTCACAATATCTTGCAGCAGCTTGGAATGCACATGCAGGTGTATGCTCCACAACTTTCTGGTATTTAGAGCTACAGCCACATCCTGAGAAACAATCGGCTGGAAAAAAAAAGAAAGAGTAACAGACAGTTCAAATTACAATATAAATGGTCAAGCAGATTACTAATCCACTAAAGGAACAGCTCCTCTTCTCATTCAGTATAATTTGACATGATATGATTAAGGTCTTGAGACCAAAATGTTGTCAGTCTATGATACTTTGGATGTAATACAATTATATTGAATGAGAAGAGGAGTGCTGCTGTCCTTTTGTGGATTTGCTAGTAAAAAGTAATCTGCTAGATTTGAAGCCATTTGAATAGGCTTGCTAGTTAATTATTTTAACTCGATTTTCAGTAAATGGCCCATGCTGATTTCAATGTTTATGTAATGCAAATAAGCAGACTCCTATAACTCAACCTAAACATATAAAGGCATCTCCCAGGATTGTTTCATATAACTGAAATTTGGTGTACTTATACAGCTATACTGTCGACCGTCATTACATTTGGCTGTATGTGGTTTAGTGTTATTTTTACAACTAAATTACTGGTAACAGTGCAATTGAAAGGCCAAACTTGAACAGTAGCACAAGTTTTATACATTTTCTGCAGTTATCAATAGCTTACAATGATACATGGCTCCAATGGGTAGACCATAATTTATACAATTCATTTATACAGGGCTACAAATAATGTATTTAACTAAAATTGGTGATAAATATTACCTGAGTAGTCTGCATAGGAAGAGGTAAAGGTAGGAGCTCAGATAATATGATAAGTCCACTGAAAACCCCTTCAGGGACTTTTAAGATGGAGATGAGGACTTCTTTGAGCATCAGTGACCATGTATTATTGGCAAGTGTCTCTTCAGACATGGTGAGCTGCTCATTAACACCTTGAGTAAATGTCAATAAGATGTCTATGATATCATTTTGGATTCTTTGTTCCTCCCCATCCAGTCTTCCTGAAAGGGGGATAGAGCACAGAAGCATGTGCAAAGTGACCAACGTTGACGGGACTCTCATGTCTTTAAACTCAAATGAGCCACCTCGCATGAGTTCAGTTAACATAGTCTTGAGCAAGGAGAGGGTGCAGCGAGCCACAGATATGGTGATAGCTCTGTATAGTGTGGTTCCCAAATTAACATGAAGCCTCCATGGCTGGATGAGAATACCGTTCATTTTTTGCAAAATACGTATAAAAGTGTCCAGGCCTTCTGCAGAAAAAAGTTGAATGACGGCAAGGTTCCATTTTAAATCTTTCTGTTGACCTGTAATTTCAAAAATAGGTCAGAATCAAGATTTATGTGCCAAGGCATACACATGGACTTTGAGAAACTGAAGATGGTCTGTAAGGGTACTAAAGTAGTGGTGAGGAAATCTAAAAGTACATTAGAGGAAGTGTAGAGCTATGATATATTAGAAATAAGTGATTATAAAAAACAGGATTGAAAATATTTCATAAAGCTTTTTATTCCAGAGAGATATGCAAACCCTCATGTTGTCCAAGAACAAATAAATACAGCATTCTTTTTATACCAACTTCCTGCTTTTCTGCAATGGATAATTCAGTTTGATTAAATCCTGTTTTTAGACTCGTGTCTTAATAAGCTCGTATTTTAAAAATATTTATGTAGAAAAAAAATAAAATACCACTTTATATAATTTATTTACCTCCTACAGAAGATGGGGGGCAAGCAACATGACAAAGGATTCTTAAAGCAGTCAGAAGTCCTACACCTTCCGGTGCCATCAAGTTGTCCAGATTCTGCAGGGGTAAAATGGATAAAATGAAATATACTTTAAAAGGGAAAGCACAGAACTCAGCAAATATGTTCAAAATCTACAAGTCAGCCCATACATTTAGAGAAACCATCACTATGATAGCAGCCAGTGGAGGGCAACCATGGGTGTCTTGGGGACTCTGAACCAAGGTGCCAGGGTCTAATTTTAAGACGCTTGTGGCTCTTGTATTGGCATACAATTGCTATGAAGGATGTGCAACAAAAACATACAATTACAGTTCCTGACATCATTACTTTACCTGTTTAATATAATCAACCAGGCCAGGGATGCAATTTATCTCAAACCGAAAACTTTTTAATGGTTCCAACCATTTGGCTAGTTCTGTGTAGAAAAAAATGTAAATAACAAATAAAAAAATGTGAACACTATATGAACTGGTTGTTAGAAAAGTGCTAAAAAGGAAATTTATGCTTAACTGATAAATTTATTTCTTCTACGATATGACGAGTCCATGGATTTCATCCTTACTTGTGGGGTATTAACCTCCTGCTAGTAGGAAGTGGCAAAGAGCACCAACTCCAGTCATTCGGCCGAAGTTAGGAAGAGAAAGGAAAAGCCAAAGGTGCAGAGGTGACTGAAGTTTAACTAAAATACAATATATACCTGTCTTAAAAATGACAGGGTGGGCCGTGGACTCGTCATATCGTAGAAGAAATACATTTGTCAGGTAAGCATAAATTTCCTTTTCTTCTACAAGATATGACGAGTCCACGGATTTCATCCTTACTTGTGGGATACAATACCAAAGCTACAGGACACGGATGAAAGGGTGGGACAAGACAGGAACCTAAAAGGAAGTCACCACTGCTTGAAGAACCTTTCTCCCAAAAACAGTTTCAGAAGAAGCAAAAGTATCAAATTTGTAAAATTTGGAAAAAGTGTGAAGAGACCACCAAGTCGCAGCCTTGCAAATCTGTTCAATAGAAGCATCGTTTTTAAATGCCCATGAGGAAGCCAAAGCCCTAGTAGAATGAGCCGTAATTCTTTCAGGAGGCTGCTGTCCAGCAGTCTCATACGCCAGACGGATGATACTCTTCAACCAAAAAGAAAGAGAGGTAGCCGTAGCCTTCTGACCCCTACGCTTTCCAGAAAAAACTATGAATAATGAAGATGATTGACGGAAATCCTTAGTTGCCTGCAAGTAAAACTTCAGTGCATCGACCACATCCAAGTTATGCAACATACGCTCCTTCTTAGAAGAAGGGTTAGGACATAATGAAGGAACAACAATTTTCTGATTAATATTCTTATTAGAAACAACCTTAGGAAGGAAACCAGGTTTGGTACGTAAAACCACCTTATCAGAATGGAAGATAAGATGAGGCGAATCACATTGTAACGCTGAAAGCTCCGAAACTCTACGAGCAGAAGAAATAGCAACCAAAAATAAAACATTCCAAGATAACAACTTAATATCTATGGAATGCATGGGTCCAAACGGAACCCCTTGAAGAACATGAAGAACTAAATTCAAACTCCAGGGTGGAGCAATTGGTCTAAACACAGGTTTAATTCTGGTTAGAGCCTGACAAAAAGACTGAACGTCTGCCAAACGTTTGTGTAGTAAAATTGACAAAGCAGAGATTTGTCCCTTTAAGGAACTCGCTGATAACCCTTTCTCCAATCCTTCTTGGAGAAAAGACAGAATCCTGGGAATCCTAACTCTACTCCATGAGTAGCCTTTGGATTCACACCAAAAAAGATATTTACGCCATAATTTATGATAGATCTTTCTAGTGACAGGCTTACGTGCCTAAATGAAAGTATCAATGACCGAATCAGAGAACTCCCACTTAGATAAAATCAAGCGTTCAATCTCCAAGCAGTCAGTTGCAGAGAAACTAGATTTGGGTGTTGGAAGGGTCCCTGAATGAGAAGGTCCTGCCTCAATGGAAGCTTCCATGGCGGCAGAGAGGACATGTCCACTAGATCGGCATACCAAGTCCTGCAAGGCCACGCAGGCGCGATTAGAATTACTGAAACCCTCTCCTGTTTGATCTGAGCAATCACCCGGGGCAGGAGAGCAAACGGTGGAAACACATAAGCTAGGTTGAACGACAAAGGCACTGCCAAGGCATCTATCAGTTCGGCCTGAGGATCCCTTGACCTGGAAACGTATCTTGGAAGCTTGGCATTCTGACGAGATGCCTTCAGATCCAACTCTGGTCTGCCCCATCTGAGGATCAGAGTGACAAAGACCTCCGGATGGAGTTCCCACTCCCCCGGATGAAACGTCTGTCTGCTTAAAAAGTCAGCTTCCCAGTTGTCCTGGGATGTAGATTGCTGACAGATAACAAGAGTGAGCCTCCGCCAACCGAATTATCTTGGATACTTCTATCATCGCTAAGGAACTCCTTGTTCCTCCCTGATGATAGATGTAAGCTACCGTCGTGATGTTGTCCGACTGAAAGCGAACGAATTTGGCCAAAGCCAACTGAGGCCACGCCCGAAGCGCATTGAATATTGCTCTTAATTCCAGAGTATTGATTGAAAGAAGTGACTCCGACTGAGTCCACACACCCCGAGCCTTCAGGGAATTCCAGGCCGCACCCCAACCTAGAAGGCTGGCGTCCATCGTTAATATCACCCATGAGGGTCTGCGGAAGTACGTCCTTTGGGACAGATGATCCTGAGACAACCACCAAAGAAGAGAGTCTCTTGTCTCCTGATCCAGATCTATCTGAGGAGACAAATTTGCATAATCTCCATTCCACTGTCTGAGCATGCTCAGCTGTAATGTTCTGAGATGAAAACGAGCAAACGGAATGATGTCCATTGCCGTCACCATCAATCCAATTACCTCCATGCACTGAGCCACTGAAGGCCGAGGATTGGACTGAAGGGCTCGGCATATGTTCAGAATCTAACTTTCTGACCTCTGTCAAGAAAATTTTCATGGGTATGGAATCTATTAACGTTCCCAGGAAGGGAACCCTGGTCTGTGGAATTAAAGAACTCTTTTCTAGATTCCCCTTCCACCCGTGAGTCCTCAGAAAGGACAGAACCATGTCTGTATGAGACTTTATCAGATGGTAAGACGCCTGGATCAGAATATCGTCCAGATAAGGCGCCACTGCAATGCCCCGCGGTCTGAGAACCGCCAGAAGGGACCCTAGAACCTTTGCGAAGATCCTGGGTGCTGTGGCCAACCCGAAGGGAAGAGCCACGAACTGAAAATGTTTGTCCAGGAAGGCAAACCTTAGGAACTGATGATGATCCCTGTGGATAGGAATATGAAGGTATGCATCCTTCAAGTCCACGGTAGTCATATATTGACCCTCCTGGAATCAATGGCAGAATTGTTTGAATAGTCTCCATTTTGAAGAAAGGAACTCTGAGAAACTTGTTTAGACTCTTTAGATCTAAAATGGGTCAAAACGTGCCCTCTTTTTTAGGAACCATGAAAAGATTTGAGTAAAACCCCTGTCCTGTTGTTCTGATATAACAAGTCTCCCCAGAAGTAAAGGGCTGAACATACCTCAATGCTGCTTGTAGCATGACACCGTTCTCCACACTGAAGATTTTTCTTGCACTACCTTCAGAAGCTCTGTGGGAACCAGAATGGATCTTAGATAACATTTGCTAAGATCATCAACATCAGGGCAGAAAAAATAAATGTCTCCATTCCTCTTGAGAATCCAGACTGACTATTTCTCCCTGAGGAAAATAGTACTCACTGGTACCATTTTAAAATAAAAAAATTCTTGATTGAAGAATCTAAAACTAACACCTCACTTTACCTCTTCCTATTACTAACACAGGCAAAGAGAATGACTGGGGGTGGAGGGAAGGGAGGAGAGATATATATATATATATATATATATATATATATAGCTCTGCTGTGGTGCTCTTTGCCACTTCCTGGTTAATATCCCACAAGTAAGGATGAAATCCGTGGACTCGTCATATCTTGTAGAAGAAATAAGCAACATTTTAAAGCAGGGAACATCAGATATCTGATTAACTCATGTCGTACAAAGCCAGACAATCCAATGAGTCATTAAAGGGACAGTAAAGTAAAAATTAAACTTTCATGATTCAGATAGGGCATGCAATTTTAAACAACTTTCCAATTTTCTTTTATCATCAAATTTGCTTTGTTCTCTTGGTATTCTTGTTGAAAGCTAAACCTAGGTATGCTCAAAGCTAGACAGTGCTAGTCCATGTGTACCACATAGATAACAGTGTGCTCCCTCCCATAGAGTTATTTATGTGTCAACACTGATTGGCTAAAATGCAAGTCTGTGAAAAGAAGTGAAAAAGGAGGCAGTCTGCAGAAGCTTAGATACAAAGTAATCACAGAGGTAAAACGTGTATTAATATAACAGTGTTGGTTATGCAAAACGGGGGAATGGGTAATAAAGGGATTATCTATTTTTTTAAACATTAAAAATTCTGGAGGAGACTGTCCCTTTAAGCCTGTGATGCCTTAATGGACAGTACACATGTTGAGATTTTAGTAGAAAATGTTAAGTTAAACATAGTAACAACTTTGCATTATATTTTTGTTATTTTGTCACCTATTTCATGTAATTTGAATCGCAAAATTTTCTAATTCTCAAAACTGAAAAAAGCACACAGTAGACGTATCTAGGCTAACCCCACTACATATATTTTCCTAATACACTTTAATAGATTCCTAATACACTTTAACAGATAAGAACTGCAAAAACATAATTTATGCTTACCTGATAAATGTATTTCTCTTGTGGTGTATCCAGTCCACGGATCATCCATTACTTGTGGGATATTCTCCTTCCCAACAGGAAGTTGCAAGAGGATCACCCACAGCAGAGCTGCTATATAGCTCCTCCCCTCACTGCCATATCCAGTCATTCGACCGAAACAAGCCGAGAAAGGAGAAACCATAGGGTGCAGTGGTGACTGTAGTTTAATTAAAATTTAGACCTGCCTGAAAAGGACAGGGCGGGCCGTGGACTGGATACACCACAAGAGAAATAAATTTATCAGGTAAGCATAAATTATGTTTTCTCTTGTTAAGTGTATCCAGTCCACGGATCATCCATTACTTGTGGGATACCAATACCAAAGCTAAAGTACACGGATGATGGGAGGGACAAGGCAGGATTAAGCGGAAGGAACCACTGCCTGTAGAACCTTTCTCCCAAAAACAGCCTCCGAAGAAGCAAAAGTATCAAATTTGTAAAAAGTATGAAGGGAAGCCACAGCTCTAGTAGAATGAGCTGTAATCCTTTCAGGAGGCTGCTGTCCTGCAGTCTCATAGGCTAAACGGATTATACTCCGAAGCCAAAAAGAAAGAGAGGTTGCCGAGGCCTTCTGACCTCTCCTCTGTCCAGAGTAAACAACAAACAGGTTAGATGTTTGGCAAAAATCTTTAGAAGCCTGTAAGTAAAACTTCAAGGCACGGACTACGTCTAGATTATGCAAAAGATGTTCCTTCTTTGAAGAAGGATTAGGACATAATGATGGAACAACAATCTCTTGATTGATATTCTTGTTAGAAACCACCTTAGGTAAAAACCCAGGTTTTGTACGCAGAACAACTTTATCTGAATGAAAGATCAGATAAGGAGAATCACAATGTAAGGCAGATAACTCCGAGACTCTTCGAGCCGAGGAAATAGCCATCAGAAAAAGAACTTTCCATGAAAGAAGTTTGATATCAATAGAATGAAGGGGTTCAAACGGAACCCCTTGAAGAACTTTAAGAACCAAGTTTAAGCTCCATGGAGGAGCAACAGGTTTAAACACAGGCTTAATTCTAACAAAAGCCTGACAAAATGCATGAACGTCTGGAACTTCTGCCAAACGCTTGTGTAAAAGAATAGACAGAGCAGAAATCTGTCCCTTTAAAGAACTAGCTGATAATCCTTTGTCCAAACCCTCTTGGAGGAAGGACAATATCCTAGGAATCCTAACCCTACTCCATGAGTAATTCTTGGATTCACACCAATGAAGATATTTACGCCATATCTTGTGGTAAATTTTCCTGGTGACAGGCTTTCGTGCCTGCATTAAGGTATCAATTACTGACTCGGAGAAGCCACGCTTTGATAGGATCAAGCGTTCAATCTCCATGCAGTCAGTCTCAGAGAAAGTAGATTCGGATGATTGAAAGGACCTTGTATTATAAGGTCTTGTCTCAGAGGCAGAGTCCATGGTGGAAAGGATGACATGTCCACTAGGTCTGCATACCAGGTCCTGCGTGGCCACACAGGCGCTATCAATATCACCGATGCTCTTTCCTGTTTGATTTTGGCAATCAGACGAGGGAGCAGAGGAAACGGTGGAAACACATAAGCCAGGTTGAAGAACCAAGGCGCTGCTAGAGCATCTATCAGTGCCGCTTCTGGGTCCCTGGACCTTGATCCGTAACAAGGAAGCTTGGCGTTCTGGCGAGACGCCATGAGATCCAATTCTGGTTTGCCCCAACGGAGAACCAATTGAGCAAACACCTCCGGATGGAGTTCCCATTCCCCCGGATGAAAAGTCTGACGACTTAGAAAATCCGCCTCCCAGTTCTCTACACCTGGGATATGGATCGCTGACAGGTGGCAAGAGTGAGTCTCTGCCCAGCGAATTATCTTGGAGACTTCTGACATCGCTAGGGAACTCCTGGTTCCCCCTTGATGGTTGATGTAAGCCACAGTCGTGATGTTGTCCGACTGAAATCTGATGAACCTCAGTGTTGCTAGCTGAGGCCAAGCCAGAAGAGCATTGAATATTGCTCTTAACTCCAGAATATTTATTGGGAGGAGTTTTTCCTCCTGAGTCCATGAACCATGAGCCTTCAGGGAGTTCCTGACTGCACCCCAACCTAGAAGGCTGGCATCTGTTGTTACAATTGTCCAATCTGGTCTGGAAAGGTCATACCCTTGGACAGATGGGCCCGAGATAACCACCAGAGAAGAGAATCTCTGGTTTCCTGATCCAGATTTAGTAGAGGGGACAAATCTGTGTAATCCCCATTCCACTGACTGAGCATGCATAATTGCAGCGGTCTGAGATGCAGGCGCGCAAATGGCACTATGTCCATCGCCGCTACCATTAAGCAGATTACTTCCATGCACTGAGCAACCGTGGGGCGCGGAATGGAGTGAAGAACACGGCAAGCATTTAGAAGTTTTGATAACCTGGACTCCGTCAGGTAAATTTTCATTTCTACAGAATCTATTAGAGTCCCTAGGAAGGAAACCCTCGTGAGAGGAGATAGAGAACTCTTTTCTTCGTTCACTTTCCACCCATGCGTCCTCAGGAATGCCAGAACTATCTCTGTATGAGATTTGGCAATTTGAAAGCTTGACGCCTGTATCAGGATATCGTCCAGGTAAGGAGCCACCGCTATGCCTCGCGGTCTTAGGACCGCCAGAAGTGAGCCCAGAACCTTTGTAAAAATTATTGGGGCTGTAGCCAACCCGAATGGAAGAGCTACAAATTGGTAATGCCTGTCTAGAAAGGCAAACCTCAGGAACTGATGATGATTCTTGTGAATCGGAATGTGAAGGTAGGCATCCTTTAAGTCCACTGTGGTCATGTACTGACCCTCTTGGATCATGGGTAAAATGGTTCGAATAGTTTCCATCTTGAATGACGGAACTCTGAGGAATTTGTTTAGGATCTTTAAATCCAAAATTGGTCTGAAGGTTCCCTCTTTTTTGGGAACCACAAACAGATTTGAATAAAACCCCTGTCCTTGTTCCGTCCGCGGAACTGGATGGATCACTCCCATTACAAGGAGATCTTGTACGCAGCTTAGGAATGCCTCTTTCTTTATCTGGTTTGCAGATAATCTTGAAAGGTGAAATCTCCCTTGTGGAGGAGAAGCTTTGAAGTACAGAAGATATCCCTGAGATATGATCTCCAACGCCCAGGGATCCTGAACATCTCTTGCCCACGCCTGGGCGAAGAGAGAGAGTCTGCCCCCTACTAGATCCGTTGTCGGATAGGGGGCCGCTCCTTCATGCTGTCTTAAAGGCAGCAGCAGGCTTTCTGGCCTGCTTGCCCTTGTTCCAGGACTGGTTAGGTTTCCAGGCCTGCTTGGATTGAGCAAAAGTTCCCTCTTGTTTTGAAGCAGAGGAAGTTGATGCTGCACCTGCCTTGAAATTTCGAAAGGCACGAAAATTAGACTGTTTGGCCTTTGATTTGGCCCTGTCCTGAGGAAGGGTATGACCCTTACCTCCAGTAATGTCAGCAATAATTTCTTTCAAACCTGGCCCAAATAAGGTCTGCCCCTTGAAAGGAATGTTGAGTAATTTAGACTTTGAAGTCACATCAGCTGACCAGGATTTGAGCCATAGCGCCCTACGCGCCTGGATGGCGAATCCGGAATTCTTAGCCGTTAGTTTAGTCAAATGAACAATGGCATCAGAAACAAATGATTAGCTAGCTTAAGAGTTCTAAGCTTGTCAACAATTTAAGTCAATGGAGCTATATGGATGGCCTCTTCCAGGGCCTCAAACAAGAATGCCGCCGCCGCAGCAGTGACAGGCGCAATGCATGCAAGGGGCTGTAAAATAAAACCTTGTTGAATAAACATTTTCTTAAGGTAACCCTCTAATTTTTTATCCATTGGATCTGAAAAAGCACAACTGTCCTCAACCGGGATAGTGGTACGCTTTGCTAAAGTAGAAACTGCTCCCTCCACCTTAGGGACAGTCTGCCATAAGTCCCGTGTAGTGGCATCTATTGGAAACATTTTTCTAAATATAGGAGGTGGGGAAAAGGGCACACCGGGCCTATCCCACTCCTTACTAATAATTTCTGTAAGCCTTTTAGGTATTGGAAAAACATCAGTACTCACCGGCACTGCATAGTATTTATCCAGCCTACACAATTTCTCTGGCACTGCAATTGTGTCACAGTCATTCAGAGCAGCTAATACCTCCCCAAGCAATACACGGAGGTTCTCAAGCTTAAATTTAAAATTAGAAATCTCTGAATCAGGTCTCCCCCATTCAGAGACGTCACCCACAGACTGAAGCTCTCCGTCCTCAGGTTCTGCATATTGTGACGCAGTATCAGACATGGCTCTTACAGCATCTACGCGCTCTGTATCTCGTCTAACCCCAGAGCTAATCGTGCTTGCCTCTCAATTCAGGCAATCTGGATAATACCTCTGACAGGGTATTATTCATGAATGCAGCCATGTCCTGCAAAGTAATCGCTATGGGCGTCCCTGATGTACTTGGCGCCATATTAGCGTGCGTCCCTTGAGCGGGAGGCGAAGGGTCCGACACGTGGGGAGAGTGAGTCGGCATAACTTCCCCCTCGACAGACCCCTCTGGTGACAATTCTTTTATAGATAAAGACTGATCTTTACTGTTTAAGGTGAAATCAATACATTTAGTACACATTCTCCTATGGGGCTCCACCATGGCTTTTAAACATAATGAACAAGTATCCTCTGTTTCAGACATGTTTGTACAGACTAGCAATGAGACTAGCAAGCTTGGAAAACACTTTAAAGCAAGTTAACAAGCAATATAAAAAACTACTGTGCCTTTAAGAGAAACAAATTTTGACAAAATTTGAATTAACAGTGAAAAAAGGCAGTTACACTAACAAAATTTTTACAGTGTATGTAACAAGTCAGCAGAGCATTGCACCCACTTGCAAATGGATGATTAACCCCTTAATAACAAAAACAGAATAATAAATGACAAAAACGTTTTTTAAACACAGTCACAACAACTGCCACATTCTACTGTGATTGTTACCCTCCTCAAACACGACTTTGAAGCCTTTTGAGCCCTTCAGAGATGTCCTGGATCATGCAGGAAGAAGCTGAATGTCTCTGTCAGTATTTTTAGCTGCACAGAAAAGCACTACAATAGGCCCTTCCCACTCATATTGCAACAGTGGAAAGCCTCAGGAACTGTTTCTAGGCAAAAATCAAACCAGCCATGTGGAAAAAAACTAGGCCCCAATAAGTTTTGTCACCAAACATATATAAAAACGATTAAACATGCCAGCAAACGTTTTATATTACACTTTTATAAGAGTATGTATCTCTATTAATAAGCCTGATACCAGTCGCTATCACTGCATTTAAGGCTTTACTTACATTAATCCGGTATCAGCAGCATTTTCTAGCAAATTCCATCCCTAGAAAAATATTAACTGCACATACCTTATTGCAGGAAAACCTGCACGCCATTCCCTCTCTGAATTTACCTCACTCCTCAGAATATGTGAGAACAGCAATGGATCTTAGTTACTTCTGCTAAGATCATAGAAATCACAGGCAGATTCTTCTTCTAATGCTGCCTGAGATGAAACAGTACACTCCGGTACCATTTAAAAATAACCAACTTTTGATTGAAGTTAAAAAACTAACTATAATACACCACTCTCCTCTTACTACGTCCATCTTTGTTGAGAGTTGCAAGAGAATGACAGGATATGGCAGTGAGGGGAGGAGCTATATAGCAGCTCTGCTGTGGGTGATCCTCTTGCAACTTCCTGTTGGGAAGGAGAATATCCCACAAGTAATGGATGATCCGTGGACTGGATACACTTAACAAGAGAAACAATGCACTTCATACTAATAATATCACAATGTTAAGCCTTGTCAGAGACCCAAGCCCAAATTGTTTACTCCAATTGAGGCAAGGGGTGGGTGGAGTATAGGTCCTGAAAAATAATGGCAGCAAACAATATGTGAATTTACTTTAAAATTGTTTAGACTTGTTACTCTATAGCAAAACAACAAAAATGTCTTGCAAATACAAAGTGTTTACTGTCCCTTTAAAGTAAGAGGAAGTAAGAACAGATAAAGGTGAATCACATGACGCACAATGCTTTTGCTACACTGCCATGTGGGAAATTATTGTGCAAAACTAACGGGCCTGGCAATAAATGATAACATAAAGGAAGACCTTGCAGCTTGGCATTGCTCTCGTCCGCCTTGCAGAGTTTCTGTAGAGGAGCTGCATGGGCCTCCATTGCTTGCACATCGTTTGAGGTTTGCACCACCAGTAGTACCAGTAGACACGCATAATTGTAGGCAACAGATTTCTTTGACTTTGTGTCTCTGTAAGAAAAAGTTATTTGAGATACAAGAAATATCAAACAAAAAAGTTATAGATAAATGGTTACAACAATCCGACAGCTGCAAACTTGTTTACAAGGATACACTGTCAAAATAGAGAGGTATCATTACACTTTTTTTATTAAACGGATAAGAAACTCTAAATTTTTCTTTCCTGATTCAGATAGAGCATGCGATTTTAAACAACTTTCTAATTTACTTCTATTATCAATTTATATTTTGTTCTCTTGGTACCGTTTGTTGAAAAACAGGGAAGTACGCTTAGGAGCCGGCCCATGTCTGGAGCTCTAGATGGCAGCAGTACTGCAAGAATGTTATCCATTTGCAAGAGCACTCAATGGAAGTAGTATTTGCTGCCATGTAGTGCCACAGATGCCTACCTAGGTATCTCTTCAACACAAAATATCATACGATCAAAGCAAATTTGATAATAGAAGTAAAATTGTTAAAGGGACATTAAACCCAAATTTTTTCTTTCACGATTCAGATAGAGCTGCAAATTTTAAGCAACTTTCTAATTTACTCCTATTATCAGTTTTTCTTCTCTCTCTTGCTATATTTATTTGAAAAAGCAGGACTCTAAGATAAGGAGCCGGACCATTTTTGGTTCAGACCCTGGATAGCGCTTGCTGGTTGGTGGCATCATTTAGCCACCAATCAGCACGCGCATCCCAGGTGCTGACTAAAAATGGGACGGCTCCTAAGGTTATATTCTTGCTTTTCAAATAAAGATATCAAGAGAACGAAGAAAAAATATAAAAAGCGTAAATTAGAAAGTTGCTTACATTTGCATGCTCTATCTATATCGTGAAAAGATTTGGGTTTAGTGTCCCTTTAATTATTAAAGGGTAGAACTAAGTAGGCTCATAAGAGCTCAGGAGTGTGCACGTGTCTTTAGTACTCTATGGCAGCAGTGTTGTACAACATTATTTGGAGCTTTGTTATAAAATGTTGCACAACAATGCTGCCATAGAGTACTAAAGACACGTGCACACTCCTGAGCTCTTATGAGCCTACTGAGTTCACTCTTCAATAATAGATACCAAGAGAATGAAGCAAATTTGATAGCAGAAGTTAAAAGGTGTTAAAAATTGCCTGCTCTATCTAAATCACGAAAGAACATTTTTGACTTTACTGTCCCTTTAAGTAATTCTTTAATATTAAGATCTCTTAAAGAACTAATATCGTGTTGATATAAAATAAGATTTCCCCACTGAATCTGTGTCTTCCGCTGCATTAGACTTTTTACTACAAACCAGTGTTATAAAAAGATAAAAAGGAAACCCATTGAATAAAATACTCTTCACTAGACAGTATGCCATCAAACAATGTATAAGCAGTCAGATTTTAAAAGGTCATAATAATGAAAAAACAATTTATGCTTACCTGATAAATTTATTTCTCTTGTAGTGAATCCAGTCCACGGATCATCCATTACTTGTGGGATATTCTCCTTCCCAACAGGAAGTTGCAAGAGGATCACCCACAGCAGAGCTGCTATATAGCTCCTCCCCTAACTGTCATATCCAGTCATTCGACCGAAAACAAACAGAGAAAGGAGAAACCATAGGGTGCAGTGGTGACTGTAGTTTAATTAAAATTTAGACCTGCCTTAAAAGGACAGGGCGGGCCGTGGACTGGATACACTACAAGAGAAATAAATTTATCAGGTAAGCATAAATTATGTTTTCTCTTGTTAAGTGTATCCAGTCCACGGATCATCAATTACTTGTGGGATACCAATACCAAAGCTAAAGTACACGGATGATGGGAGGGACAAGGCAGGATCAAGCGGAAGGAACCACTGCCTGAAGAACCTTTCTCCCAAACACAGCCTCCGAAGAAGCAAAAGTATCAAATTTGTAAAATTTTGAAAAAGTGTGAAGCAAAGACCAAGTCGCAGCCTTGCAAATCTGTTCAACAGAGGCCTCATTTTTGAAGGCCCAGGTGGAAGCCACAGCTCTAGTAGAATGAGCTGTAATCCTTTCAGGGGGCTGCTGTCCAGCAGTCTCATAGGCTAGGCTTATTACGCTCCGAAGCCAAAAGGAAAGAGGTTGCCGAAGCTTTTTGACCTCTCCTCTGTCCAGAGTAAACGACAAACAGGAAAGATGTTTGACGAAAATCCTTAGTAGCTTGTAAGTAAAACTTCAAGGCACGGACTACGTCCAGATTATGTAAAAGATGTTCCTTCTTTGAAGAAGGATTAGGGCACAACGATGGAACAGCAATCTCTTGATTGATATTCTTGTTAGAAACCACCTTAGGTAAAAACCCAGGTTTGGTACGCAGAACTACCTTATCTGTATGAAAAATCAGATGGGGAGAATCACATTGTAAGGCAGATAGCTCAGAGACTCTCCGAGCCGAGGAAATAGCCATCAAAAACAGAACTTTCCAAGATAAAAGTTTAATATCAATGGAATGAAGGGGTTCAAACGGAACTCCTTGAAGAACCTTAAGAACCAAGTTTAAGCTCCACGGGGGAGCAACAGGTTTAAACACAGGCTTAAATCTAACCAAAGCCTGGCAAAATGCCTGGACGTCTGGAACCTCTGCCAGACGCTTGTGCAAAAGAATAGACAGAGCAGAAATCTGTCCCTTTAAGGAACTAGCTGATAATCCTTTGTCCAAGCCCTCTTGGAGAAAACATAATTTATGCTTACCTGATAAATTCCTTTCTTCTGTTGTGTGATCAGTCCACGGGTCATCATTACTTCTGGGATATAACTCCTCCCCAACAGGAAATGCAAGAGGATTCACCCAGCAGAGCTGATATAGCTCCTCCCCTCTACGTCAGTCCCAGTCATTCGACCAAGAATCAACGAGAAAGGAGTAACCAAGGGTGAAGTGGTGACTGGAGTATAATTTAAAAAATATTTACCTGCCTTAAAAACAGGGCGGGCCGTGGACTGATCACACAACAGAAGAAAGGAATTTATCAGGTAAGCATAAATTATGTTTTCTTCTGTTATGTGTGATCAGTCCACGGGTCATCATTACTTCTGGGATACCAATACCAAAGCAAAAGTACACGGATGACGGGAGGGATAGGCAGGCTCATTATACAGAAGGAACCACTGCCTGAAGAACCTTTCTCCCAAAAATAGCCTCCGAAGAAGCAAAAGTGTCAAATTTGTAAAATTTGGAAAAAGTATGAAGCGAAGACCAAGTTGCAGCCTTGCAAATCTGTTCAACAGAGGCCTCATTCTTAAAGGCCCAAGTGGAAGCCACAGCTCTAGTGGAGTGAGCTGTAATTCTTTCAGGAGGCTGCTGTCCAGCAGTCTCATAGGCTAAACGTATTATGCTACGAAGCCAAAACGAGAGAGAGGTAGTAGAAGCTTTTTGACCTCTCCTCTGTCCAGAATAAACGACAAACAGGGAAGAAGTTTGGCGAAAATCTTTAGTTGCCTGCAAGTAGAACTTGAGGGCACGAACTACATCCAGATTGTGTAGAAGACGTTCCTTCTTTGAAGAAGGATTTGGACACAAGGATGGAACGACAATCTCTTGATTGATATTCCTGTTAGTAACTACCTTAGGTAAGAACCCAGGTTTAGTACGCAGAACTACCTTGTCTGAGTGAAAAATCAGATAAGGAGAATCACAATGTAATGCTGATAACTCAGAGACTCTTCGAGCCGAGGAAATAGCCATTAAAAACAGAACTTTCCAAGATAACAATTTTATATCAATGGAATGAAGGGGTTCAAATGGAACACCTTGTAAAACGTTAAGAACTAAGTTTAAACTCCATGGCGGAGCAACGGCTTTAAACACAGGCTTGATCCTAGCTAAAGCCTGACAAAAGGCCTGGACGTCTGGATTTTCTGACAGACGCCTGTGTAACAAGATGGACAGAGCTGAAATCTGTCCCTTTAATGAACTAGCCGATAAACCCTTTTCTAAACCTTCTTGTAGAAAAGACAATATCCTAGGGATCCTAACCTTACTCCAGGAGTAACGTTTGGATTCGCACCAGTATAGGTATTTGCGCCATATTTTATGGTAAATCTTTCTGGTAACAGGCTTCCTAGCCTGGATCAGGGTATCAATAACCGACTCAGAAAAACCACGCTTTGATAAAATCAAGCGTTCAATTTCCAAGCAGTCAGTTTCAGAGAAGTTAGATTTTGATGTTTGAATGGACCCTGTATCAGAAGGTCCTGTCTTAGAGGTAGAGACCAAGGTGGACAGGATGACATGTCCACTAGATCTGCATACCAAGTCCTGCGTGGCCATGCAGGCGCTATTAGAATCACTGATGCTCTCTCCTGTTTGATTTTCGCAATCAATCGAGGAAGCAGCGGGAAGGGTGGAAACACATAAGCCATCCCGAAGTTCCAAGGTGCTGTCAAAGCATCTATCAGAACCGCTCCCGGATCCCTGGATCTGGACCCGTAGTGAGGAAGTTTGGCGTTCTGGCGAGACGCCATGAGATCTATCTCTGGTTTGCCCCAACGTCGAAGTATTTGGGCAAAGATCTCCGGATGAAGTTCCCACTCTCCCGGATGAAAAGTCTGGCGACTCAAGAAATCCGCCTCCCAGTTCTCCACTCCCGGGATGTGGATTGCTGACAGGTGGCAAGAGTGAGACTCTGCCCAGCGAATTATCTTTGATACTTCCATCATTGCTAGGGAGCTTCTTGTCCCTCCCTGATGGTTGATGTAAGCTACAGTCGTGATATTGTCCGACTGAAACCTGATGAACCCCTGAGTTGTTAATTGGGGCCAAGCCAGAAGGGCATTGAGAACTGCTCTCAATTCCAGAATGTTTATTGGAAGGAGACTCTCCTCCTGATTCCATGATCCCTGAGCCTTCAGAGAATTCCAGACAGCGCCCCAACCTAGCAGGCTGGCGTCTGTTGTTACGATTGTCCAGTCTGGCCTGCTGAATGGCATCCCCCTGGACAGGTGTGGCCGATAAAGCCACCATAGAAGAGAATTTCTGGTCTCTTGATTCAGATTCAGGGTAGGGGACAAATCTGAGTAATCCCCATTCCACTGACTTAGCATGCACAATTGCAGCGGTCTGAGGTGTAGGCGTGCAAAAGGTACTATGTCCATTGCCGCTACCATTAAGCCGATCACCTCCATGCATTGAGCTACTGACGGGTGTTGAATGGAATGAAGGACACGGCATGCATCTTGAAGCTTTGTTAACCTGTCTTCTGTCAGGTAAATCTTCATTTCTACAGAATCTATAAGAGTCCCCAAGAATGGAACTCTTGTGAGAGGAAAAAGAGAACTCTTCTTTTCGTTCACTTTCCATCCATGCGACCTTAGAAATGCCAGAACTAACTCTGTATGAGACTTGGCAGTTTGAAAGCTTGAAGCTTGTATTAGAATGTCGTCTAGGTACGGAGCTACCGAAATCCCTCGCGGTCTTAGTACCGCCAGAAGGGCACCCAGAACCTTTGTGAAGATTCTTGGGGCCGTAGCCAATCCGAATGGAAGAGCTACAAACTGGTAGTGCCTGTCTAGGAAGGCAAACCGTAGATACCGTTGATGATCTTTGTGAATCGGTATGTGAAGGTAAGCATCTTTTAAATCCACTGTGGTCATGTACTGACCCCTTTGGATCATAGGTAAGATTGTCCGAATAGTTTCCATTTTGAACGATGGAACTCTTAGGAATTTGTTTAGAATCTTTAAATCTAAGATTGGCCTGAAAGTTCCCTCTTTCTTGGGAACCACAAACAGGTTTGAGTAGAACCCTTGTCCATGTTCCGACCGCGGAACTGGATGGATCACTCCCATTAATAACAGATCTTGTACACAGCGTAGAAACGCTTCTTTCTTTATCTGGTTTGTTGACAACCTTGACAGATGAAATCTCCCTTTTGGGGGAGATAATTTGAAGTCTAGAAGGTATCCCTGAGATATGATCTCCAGCGCCCAGGGATCCTGAACATCTCTTGCCCAGGCCTGGGCGAAGAGAGAAAGTCTGCCCCCCACTAGATCCGGTCCCGGATCGGGGGCTCTCGGTTCATGCTGTCTTTGGGGCAGCAGCAGGTTTCCTGGCCTGTTTGCCCTTATTCCAGGACTGGTTAGGTTTCCAGCCTTGCCTGTAACGAGCAACAGCTCCTTCCTGTTTTGGTGCAGTGGAGGTTGACGCTGCTCCTGTTTTGAAATTCCGAAAGGGACGAAAATTAGACTGTCTAGCCTTAGCTTTGGCTTTGTCTTGAGGTAGGGCGTGGCCCTTACCTCCTGTAATGTCAGCGATAATTTCTTTCAAACCGGGCCCAAATAAAGACTGCCCCTTGAAAGGTATATTAAGTAATTTGGACTTAGAAGTAACATCAGCTGACCAGGATTTTAGCCACAGTGCTCTACGTGCCTGTATGGCGAATCCTGAGTTCTTAGCCGTAAGTTTGGTTAAATGTACTACGGCCTCCGAAATGAATGAATTAGCTAGTTTAAGGACTCTAAGCCTGTCCATAATGTCGTCTAGCGTAGATGAACTAAGGTTCTCTTCCAGAGACTCAATCCAAAATGCTGCCGCAGCCGTAATCGGCGCGATACATGCAAGGGGTTGCAATATAAAACCTTGTTGAACAAACATTTTCTTAAGGTAACCCTCTAATTTTTTATCCATTGGATCTGAAAAAGCACAGCTATCCTCCACCGGGATAGTGGTACGCTTAGCTAAAGTAGAAACTGCTCCCTCCACCTTAGGGACCGTTTGCCATAAGTCCCGAGTGGTGGCGTCTATTGGAAACATCTTTCTAAATATTGGAGGGGGTGAGAACGGCACACCGGGTCTATCCCACTCCTTAGTAACAATTTCAGTTAATCTCTTAGGTATAGGAAAAAAGTCAGTACTCGCCGGTACCGCAAAGTATTTATCCAACCTACACAGTTTCTCTGGTATTGCAACGGTGTTACAATCATTGAGAGCTGCTAAGACCTCCCCTAGTAATACACGGAGGTTCTCCAATTTAAATTTAAAATTTGAAATATCTGAATCCAATCTGTTTGGATCAGAACCGTCACCCACAGAATGAAGCTCTCCGTCCTCATGCTCTGCAAGCTGTGACGCAGTATCAGACATGGCCCTAGTATTGTCAGCGCACTCTGTTCTCACCCCAGAGTGATCACGCTTGCCTCTTAGTTCTGGTAATTTAGACAAAACTTCAGTCATAACAGTAGCCATATCATGTAATGTTATCTGTAATGGCCGCCCAGATGTATTAGGCGCCATAATATCACGCACCTCCCGGGCGGGAGATGCAGGTACTGCCGCGTGAGGCGAGTTAGTCGGCATAACTCTCCCCTCGCAGTTTGGTGAAATTTGTTCACATTGTACAGATTGACTTTTATTTAAAGTAGCATCAATACAGTTAGTACATAAATTTCTATTGGGCTCCACCTTGGCATTGGAACAAATGACACAGATATCTTCCTCTGAGTCAGACATGTTTAACACACTAGCAATAACTTGCAACCTGGTTATAATCTTTTTTAGCAAAAACGTACTGTGCCTCAAAGAGGTACTTAAACGATTAAATGACAGTTGAGATAATGAACTGAAAAACAGTTATAGCATCAACTTTAAAATAACACAACTTTTAGCAAAGGTTTGTTCCCATTAGTAAATAACAATAACTAAATTTGACATAAAAAATTATAGAGTAACGTTTTTATTCACAGTCAATATAAAATTCTCACAGCTCTGCTGAGAGAATGTACCTCCCTTCAAAGAAGTTTGAAGACCCCTGAGATCTGTCAGTGAACCGGATCATGCAGGAAATATAATAGTAGCTGACTGGAAATTTTTGATGCGTAGCAAAGAGCGCCAAAAACGGCCCCTCCCTCTCACACACAGCAGTGAGGAGAAACGAAACTGTCACAATTTAAAGCAGACAACTGCCAAGTGGAAAATAATGCCCAAACATTTATTCACTCAGTACCTCAGCAATGTAAACGATTCTACATTCCAGCAAAAACGTTTAACATGATAATATTTATTAAAAGGATTAGTGACCTTTAACAGAGTAGTTCCGGTGAAATACCATTCCCAGAATACTGAAGTGTATACATACATGTCATTATAACGGTATAGCAGGATTTTCTCATCAATTCCATTCAGAAAATAAAAACTGCTACATACCTCAATGCAGATTCATCTGCCCGCTGTCCCCTGATCTGAAGCTTTTACCTCCCTCAGATGGCCGAGAACAGCAATATGATCTTAACTACTCCGGTTAAAATCATAGTAAAAAACTCTGGTAGATTCTTCTTCAAACTCTGCCAGAGAAGTAATAACACGCTCCGGTGCTATTGTAAAATAACAAACTTTTGATTGAAGTCATAAAAACTAAGTATAATCACCATAGTCCTCTCACACATCCTATCTAGTCGTTGGGTGCAAGAGAATGACTGGGACTGACGTAGAGGGGAGGAGCTATATCAGCTCTGCTGGGTGAATCCTCTTGCATTTCCTGTTGGGGAGGAGTTATATCCCAGAAGTAATGATGACCCGTGGACTGATCACACATAACAGAAGAAAAGACAATATTATAGGAATCCTAACTTTACTCCATGAGTAAGTCTTGGATTCACACCAATAAAGATATTTACTCCATATCTTGTGGTAGATTTTCCTGGTAACTTGGAGAAGCCACGCTTTGATAGAATCAAGCGTTCAATCTCCATGCAGTCAGTCTCAGAGAAATTAGATTTGGATGATTGAAAGGACCTTGTATCAGAAGGTCCTGTCTTAGAGGCAGAGTCCATGGTGGAAAGGATGACATGTCCAC